>NC_060167.1:28804320-28884708 GCF_021292245.1 Micropterus dolomieu
GGACCCAAAGATTGCTTTGGACCTGACTACAGACTAGCTAGAGAGAGTAGATTAAGTTTATTTATAAGTTTATTCTCTTTTCAAAATAATTGTAACTCCATTATTTGCTCAACCCCTCAGCCTGTTTTTATTTTCCATTTAACTCTTTTAACCCTGATTGTACACTGCACTGTAACTTTTATTATATTTTAATGTGTATTTTTTTTTTCAATTTCCCTATGTTGCTTTTAAACTTTTTTATATTTCCCTGTTGCTTTTATGTTTTATGTAAAGCACTTTGAATTACCTTGTTGTTGAAATGTGCTATACAAATAAACTTGCCTTTTTTTTTTAGCAGTTTTATGTTTTTGAAATAATCATTTTATTTTTTTAAGTAAAATACAGACAGTCTTGTTACATTATGGGATTCATTTGGATGTCTCATTACATTTTTTGGTCATGTTTGAATGTTTGAATGTTGAACAGATTTTCCATTCACTTTTCTTACTACATGAATGACATGCAAGAAATAAGATCCAAAGTGGATGTTAACTGTCAGTTGGACAAGATCACATGTCAGTACAGAACTGTAGAACTGTGTCAGAGATTGTAATGTATATATTATAGGTGATGCATATATAGGTGATTTGTCCTCTGAAATAAAACTGATACACTGGACACTTTTTGTAGCCTATAGTCAATGCTACTGTTTGATTTTTTAATGGGTGTCTTGAATACATACTGCCTTCATCATGCAGATTATTTACATTTGTGGGTTTTTAAAGGTTTTTTAAAGTAAATTGTTGCTCAGAGATGAGAAGGTAATGACACAAGTTTGGTGACAAACACTTTATGCAACAGACTAATCGTTAAGGGCACATAAACCTGACTGTAGTTAGGTCCCACTCTACTTTTTTTATTTTTACTTTTTGCTAATGCTAAGGTGTTTGTGTTAGTTACAAATGATGCCTCATATTTGTTTTCTGTGGAAATCAACATGACCACTATACTGTTGTTTCCAGCTTTGCACTTTTCATGTTTACATGACACGTAAAATTGGCAGGAATAAAACACAACGTAGAGTGATGATGAAGAGACTGTTTCTGTTTGGCCCAGAGGCAAAGCCCGAAGTGTGACGTAATAATATCTACTGCGCCCCCTGTCCACCAATGGAGTCACAGCCCCATTTTATGAAAGAGGATACTTGACACATCTGTACCTTTGCGTTGTAAACACAGAGAACTACCAGGAAAACAAAACCTTATGATTCTTTATTCATTCAGTTTCCTATAGGCCATTCAACGCTCTTCACAGTTTCCATTTCCCCTGTTTACTGAAAATAAAGTGAATTTTATTTGAGGAAAAGGTGGTTGCTGCAACAAGCATTAAATGAAGTTGGGATGCAAATACAAATGCTAATATTTAATTCATTAATATAGCCTACCATTTAAAGAACAACTCTCTCTGCACGTGGCACCAAATAGGCTAAACACAAGATGTTGTGTTAAATGAAGAGGTAAATGACTGAGTGTCGGGACCTCAACCTAACAGTGAAAGACAAGGAAACCAAACCTAACTTAACTTTCAGTTTCTTTTCTGCTCCATCACTGAAGGATCCTACCGCAGTTTCCATTTGCCACACACTCAACCGAGATTCGGTGTGCAAGCAGCTGTAGCTAAACTGGACACGAGAAAAAAAATAATTTCAGCGGTTTTATTGCTCTAGAAACACAATTTCTTTACAGAATAAAAGAAGGCATCATCATGAACTCCCTGAACCAACAGTACGAGGAGAAGGTGCGTCCCTGCATTGACCTCATTGACTCTCTTCGCTCTCTGGGTGTAGAGAAGGACTTGGCTCTGCCTGCTATCGCCGTGATTGGAGACCAGAGCTCGGGGAAGAGCTCCGTGCTGGAGGCGCTGTCAGGGGTGGCTCTGCCAAGAGGGAGTGGTAAGTTGCAGTCACTGAGAGAAAATAACCTGTTTAGCTGCTGTATACTGTAAATAGGCCCCTCGGGGAATGGACAGACTACTACCAATGCTACAACATCCAAAGTTGTATGTTTAGAAAAGTAAAACACAAGACCATCAATATCAGATAGCCTAATATTTAAAGTTGCATTTTGGCCATGGGGGAGAAGAACCATAACGTGCTGAAAAACACACCGCTCTGACACATTAGTGCCTAATGAAGATGTTTTGGCGAACGTGTTATCGTTGGCTATTCAGCAGACATGGTAAAATAAGGTAAGCTAAATCTATAAGTCCTGCACCTTTGTAGGTTTTATCTATGATAAGATGGGAGCAACCTGAACTCACTGAATAAGGGGTGGACCTTCTTCCTGGTTCTCACTTTGTGTAATTTGATGCTGTCAACAGCTTTCATCGGGACTAAATATTTCTTTGACACAAATTAGTAATAACTGCTTGTTTCTGGAAACTGTTTGTTTCTGGAAAGACAACATTTCTATTTTTAAATGTTTCATCACTGTGAGAAACACCTTTATCAACATGGACCACCAAAATCTACATGGCTGGTTTTACAGCAGGAGGACAATGTGCCAACTGGCAGGCTTCGGGGTTCAGTTAGGCATGGAAAGAAAAGTGTCAGATATCACGTTCAAACCCAAAAGCAGAGAAACATGTAAGATTAAAGGTGATTTATTAAACAATACAGGGAATTGTGCAAGGGTTGGGGCTGGCTGAAGAGGTCAGAGACCAGGGTCCAGATTTGAGCAGGCTGGGGATACTGAGCAAGCATGTAAAGACTATGGTTAGCAAAAAACCAGGTTGCTCAAAAACTGGTTCAGGTAGTCATGAATCGTACAAGAATCATCCATCTGCCGGTCACTTGATCTCAGGGTTTTCCTTAAGTAAGGCAGGAATGTGCAGGTGTGTCAAGGTGGCAACCGCGAGATCAGCGGCACACTCATAACACTGCTGCCAGGAGGGAGGAGCGAGAGAAAGAGGGAGAGGAAGCATGAGAGAGAACACAAACAGACAGACCAAAACACAACAAGCATTCAGCATCCATATAAACTGAGAATTAAAATCCAAACACTGTCACTCACATACAGATGTCAAGGCAGGGGGATTCTGACAGTTGTATGATAAGAAAAGCCTTTCTTTAAATGTGGATACTTACAACAATTGCAATGACAAAAAACTTCCTGTAAACATCCTCTTGACAGGGCAGAACAGATAGGCTACGTTGACTCTCCAGAGGAAATGCACCTTTTAACTTAAAAAATAAAGTGTTGTTTCCTGGGGGAGACACACGATGACTCCAGGAAACATCACAGCGATGTGTCCATGTGCATCATAAGATGGATTCCACAACCTGGGGGCTGTACCACGAAGCGAGTTCAACATACCCATGATATGTTTTCGTTATCTGGCTTAACTAACCCTAACAATCGCGATCGGGATAAGCGGTACCACTAAGCTGGTTATCAACTCGGTAAATCAACCCATGGTTTCCCAATTCAGCCGTGAGCGCGTTCACATAAAAGAGGAGGTGTAAGCAGCAGATGACCAATCACAGACATGAACAAGTCCACTGTCAGCAGAGCGTCATATTTTATGAACGAGGATTAAACTGTAACACTACAGAAATACGACAGTAACACGCCTGCATCTGACACATGCAGGGAGACAGAAAATCGCAGACGGTGTAAATGCCTAAATAAACAGGCGTAGTATATTATATTGCGTTGATTTAAAGTGTTATATGAGCTGAAAATATCAGCCTCATTCTTTCAGCTCGGCTGTGTGTCTGCGTTTCCACATTAAAAGACTCGGGCACTGAATAAGTCTTCCACGTCACTTCAAAAACTTGTCGTTACTTCAAAAATGAGATTTATTTATTTAACACACTCAAACGTGTTCTTAAATTGAATCTCAACATTTAAGCTACTGAAAACTCACTACTACAGTAGTACATGACTACAGTCTCTGTAGTAGGCCTAAGAAAGCTATATTAACCTAAAATAGATAGCCTACGTTCATATTAAAATTTAGTATGCTATTTCAATATCCCTACCAAACTGCTCATAATATTCAGCTTCACATAAGAAAAATAAAACCCATTTATTTTAACGGCTGCGTCAGGCTGTGTGAAAAGGACTGGGAGCAAATAAAAAATATTAAACACATTTCAAAGCAGCAAGTAGACTTTTCCTGCTGTAAGCCTACTGTAAAAACCTGTGGGCAACAAAAGCTTAAGTCTTTTAATCAGTCTCTTTGGATTATATCGCTATAGTCAAGAGTTTCTCCACATCACGGCTGCAAACATAAAGCAGCCTATAGGCTAACCCCCAGGTTACCTGGATAAGCTGAAATCCTGCTTCGTGGTACAGGCCTCAGGTGTAATGTAAATGTCTCTTTACATTTGAGTCATGAATTTTCCCAGGAAAATATTGAAATTGGTGTAAGCATATTTATTATGCTTGGACCGGTATTTCAAAGACATAATATTGATCCCACTTTTATGGAGATGATATCTGCATTATCTGAGATACACTACTGCTTTGCATAATTTCACCAAGTACTCGATTTCATTTTGATATTTTCCCCCTCTCTTGTCACACACTGTTTTGTAATTCAGGAATCGTGACAAGATGTCCTCTGGAACTGAAGATGAAGAGAAAGAAAGAAGGAGAGGAGTGGTACGGAAAGATAAGCTACCAGAACTATGAGGAAGAGATAGAAGACCCTACAGAGGTGGAGAAAAAGATTAGAGAAGGTACAGTATGTCACAAGCAAAAGCCAAGTGTTGATGAAGCTACTGAAATGTTTTGGGTTTCTGTAATCAGCACTTCCATCCTTTGTAATCATCATACATCATGTCCTCTCTCTCCAGGTCAGGATAAAATGGCTGGGGTCGGGGTGGGGATCAGTGATGACCTCATCAGTCTGGAGATCGCCTCTCCTGATGTTCCAGACCTGACGCTCATTGACCTGCCCGGCATCGCCAGAGTGGCTGTAAAAGGACAACCAGAGAACATCGGGGATCAGGTATGCTAGTTCAGTGTCCGCAAAACAGGCTGTCAACAAGTTTTCATAGGGATCATTTCTTTGGCTTTTCCAAGGAAAAGTACTGACAGTGAGATCTGTGGATTATCCAGATAAATCAGGATAGAAATCTACAAACAGAAGACCTGGGTCCTGTGTTTCCCATCTCTACACAACACCAAATTGAATGATTTCCCACATTGACTTTTCCACTAGTAAGACCCTCAGGCCAAAAATCCAATAAGACTGCCATGCAGGTCTCTGAAGACTTTCATGCTTTTACAGCCTCACAGGGCCTTAAACAAGGCTATAGACTTTTAGTCCTGTAATATTCACTCCTTGTGTGAATAGAACATACTTTTATTGATAGCTGTACAACTTATAACTTCATGTACAATATGAATGAATACTTTCAGATAAAGAGGCTGATCCAGACGTTCATCACAAAGCAAGAAACCATCAGCTTGGTGGTCGTTCCGTGCAATGTGGACATAGCGACCACAGAGGCTTTGAACATGGCCCAGCGGGTGGATCCTGATGGAGAGAGGACTTTGGGTAAGTAGAGGTGACATTAGGAAAGGGCCCCTTGGCTACAAGTTACTTCCCTTTTAGATAGTTCACTGTTTGTCCTTCTGTCTGTCAGGTATCTTGACAAAGCCTGATCTGGTGGACAAAGGCACAGAAGAGACGGTGGTTGAAATTGTCCACAATGAGGTCATCCACCTGAAGAAGGGCTACATGATCGTTAAGTGCAGGGGTCAGCAGGAGATCACAGAGAAGGTGTCTCTTACTGAAGCAACAGAAAGAGAGGCAGCCTTCTTCAAAGACCATGCATATTTCCAGTAAGTTAATTATTTTTGGATATTTTGACGAATATTTTCATGGTGAAATTGTCACTGCTCCGGTTTGCATATTTCCATGTTTTATGAAATGTACTCAGCTTTTTATTCTTGCTGTAGCACTCTCTACCATGATGGTCAGGCCACTGTTCCTAAACTGGCTGAGAAGCTCACACTCGAGCTGGTGCATCACATTGAGGTGAAGTTAACAAATTCCTAAATCCTCACAATTTACTGTATACATTTTGATTTGTCGCCTAAGTTTTGACCCCCTGTGTGATTTGCAGAGATCCCTGCCTCGACTGGAAGAGCAGATAGAGGAGAAGCTAGCACAGACCCATGCAGAGCTGGAGAGATATGGCAATGGACCCCCATTGGATACAGCTGAGAGACTCGTCTTCCTCATTGATGTGAGCTCCCCAACTCTACATAATGTTTACTTGCAGACAATCATTCACCAGTATGAATTTCTCTTTAAATGTTTGTTAAATAACCATAAAACACCTGCAAACAACTGTTTCTGCTGTTATATCTGCACTGCAGAAAGTGACAGCATTCACTCAGGATGCCATCAGCCTGACTGGGGGAGAGGAACTCAAGTGTGGAGACAGGCTCAACGTCTTTTCTACACTCAGAAGAGAGTTCGGGAAGTGGAATGCCCACCTGGACCGCTCAGGAGAAAACTGTGAGTGTGTCGTTTTGATCGGGTCTACAGCTGTCCGTCAGCAGGACTCTGAAGCCTATGTTTGTGTGTTGCAGTTAACAAGAAGATTGAGAAAGAGGTGGAGGGCTATGAAGAGATGTACCGTGGAAGAGAACTGCCGGGATTCATCAACTACAAGACCTTTGAGGTCATGGTCAAGGAGCAGGTCAAACAGCTGGAAGAACCAGCCGTCAAGAGACTCAAGGATATAGGAGGTATATTATTGAATATAGACCGATTTGTCTTCAGTATTGCTCACGCTTTCCCGTATTATCATACAACCTTTAGTGAAGTGCTGGAAGTGGGAATCAAGCTGCTGGATCTTGTTCCATTTCTGTTTCCTCCAGATGCTGTTAGGAAGGTGTTCATCCAGCTGGCCCAAAGTAGCTTCACTGGATTTCCTAACCTCGTGAAAACAGCCAAGGTAGCCATCTTCTAAGAGTTTGATATTGAATAATTTGATCATCAATTGAAATTGAATTTGCATCATGTTTTACACAGAGCTTCAGACTGACCAGAATCTTATTTTCTAGGCAAAGATCGAAGCCATTAAGCAAGAAAAACAGTCCACTGCTGAATCCATGCTAAGAACCCAGTTCAAGATGGAGCTGCTTGTTTACTCTCAGGACAGGACCTACAGCAGCAGTTTGAGCGACCGCAAGAAAGAGGAGGAGGAGGACGAAGACACACGACAGACAAAGACCCATAAAGCACCATTTCATGTTGTGCACAGAAGGGATAATTATGCAACACTTCAGGAGCTCATGTTGCACCTCAAATCATACTACAAAGTAAGTTTTAATTTAGAAGGATGATTCAGCGAGGTTCAGTTTTTCACAAACTGCCCTCGTCTGTCAAACTGTTTTCTTCCTTTTCCCTCCTTCAGATTGCCAGCCAACGTCTGGCTGACCAGATCCCGCTGGTGATCCGCTACCAGATATTGCAGGAGTCCGCCATCCAGCTGCAGAGGGAGATGCTGCAGGTGCTTCAGGACAAGGAGAATATGGAGTTCTTGCTGAAGGAGGACTCCGACATTGGCAGCAAGAGGGCTGCTTTGCAGAATCGCCTCACACGCCTCATGAAGGCCCGCGCATACCTGGTCGAGTTCTAGAGGAGGTCAAGGCGTAACAGCACCTCTTTTTTATTTGACAAACACAGAACAATTGTAGTAGGATTGTTATACTATTGTGTTGTATGTTTTACTGTGTCCATTGTAGAATGGACACATTTGCTTAAGATAAGTCCGCTAAGTCAGAACAGATGTCAGCGCATGGGGAGTTGTTTTAAATGTACTGCAATATGTAGCAAATGCAATTTTACAATATATTTGTTTAAATAAAGGATTTGGCCTTGTGTTGTTTAATGGCATTACTCCAACGTGCTTTTACAGGTTTCCCGCTAAAAAGTTACATATTCTCGACATGAACATTTACTGACTTTAAAGTAAACTACTACTACTCCACAATCGTGTAAGCCAGGCTGAGATCTGTTTCTATAAATAGATCTCTAGATATCAATGTAGACTCAAAAATCCATTAAACCACACTTTTCCTAATTTGTCTTATTGTAGCTGCCTGGTTCCCGTTCTCTAGCTGTTGGATTCGTGGACGATGAGGTAAACTTTGTACATCAAACTTGCTCAAGAGTACACAATTAATAGTATAAAACTGTACTTTAACTCCCCCTTATGATTTAACATAGGAATTGGTTATACAAAGTAACACACAGCTGTAATGTAATCCTGAATTACAAAAATCTTATTACAGATATTCTAACCAAGTACATAAACTCTCGTCCTTCAATAAGGATCTGCATCAGTCATGTAAATACAACATTGATTTGGTCCTGACTTCCAGTTTCGTAATCTATCAACGAAGGATTTATAGAATTTATTTTTCTGACAACTAATAATTACTGCTTTTCTCTCCATTGATAACTTCTACTTGTTTTATATCAGTCTCTTGTATCGCTCCTGCATACGCTTTGATCTGTCCTCTGATAATTATGGCAAATACATGGAGGTGAGGAAAACAAAAGTCATACGGATATACACCTGAAAATCCACAATTTGGGAAAAATAAAATTAACAAGACAGATGTGGGCAAGTCAACTTTATTCAAAAATACATACAAATAGTCTTCTTGGACAGAAAACAAAATCATTAAAAAACAATTCATTTATCTCACTCAAGACCTCTACATGTTCATTCTCCATTCTCTGCAGGGCTCTCCTGACTGTTGTCATCAATGTCTGATTTCTCATCATCTAGGAAAGATAACAATGTTTTCCATAAGACCAACATTTAAGGCTGTGGTCATGTTCATAATTGTCTTGTGATACCACACTCACACACACACTCTCTCTGTTTAACAAAGTAACACAAACCATTGCCCGTCCACTGTGTGTTGCCATTTTTATTGTTTATAGGCGGAGAGCGATTAAAACAAACATTGCAATGGTGTACATTTTTTGCATGTTTACGGCACCCTCCCACCCCTGGAAAATAGGGCTCTCACAAAAAAACTCAGTGTTATTTGAACACTGTGTAGGTACCTCTACTTAATCTTAGCTTGAAATGAAACGTAGATGAAACGTACACTGTTTGGACAAAAGTATTGGAGCGCATAAAGGCAAACACCTAGCCACGCAGTCTGCCTTTACAAACATTTGTGAAAGAAAGGGTTGTTCTAAAGAGCTCACTGAATTCAAGTGTGGTACTGTAACAAGATACCACTGTTGTGACAAGTTTGTTTGTGAAATGTCTTCCCTCCTAGATATTCCACAATCAACTGTAAGCGGCATTATGGAAAAGTGTTTAGGAACCACAGCAACTCAGCCATGTGGCAGACCCTGTAAAGTTACAGTGTGCTGAAGCACATAGTGTGTGTAAAAAAGTCGCCTCACTCCGCTGACTCAATAAACTGCAGAGTTCCAGACCTCCTATGGCATTAACATCAGCACAAAAACAGCTTCAAGGAATGGGTTTCCATGGCCGAGCAGCTGCACGCAAGCCTTATATCACCAAGCTTCGGATGGAGTGGTGAAAAGCACACTGCCACTAGACTCTGGTGCAGTGAAATCCTGTTCTGTGGACTGATGAATCACGCTTCTCTTTCTGGTAGTCTGATGGACGAGTTTGGGTTTTGCGAACGCCAGGAGAACGTTACCTGCACGACTGTTTGGTGGAGGAGGGATAGCGCTATGGGGTTGTTTTGAGGGAAATGTTAAGGCCCCAGCTTACCAAGACATTTTGGAAAATTCTATGCTTCTAACTTTGTGGGAACAGTTTGGGGAAGGCCCTTTTCTGTTCCTGCATGACTGTGCCCCAGAGCACAGTGCAAGGTCCACAAAGACATGGTTGGATGAGTTTGGAGTGGAAGAACTTGACTGGCCTGCACAGAAGTATATCGAACGCCTTTGGGATAAACCAAAACAGAGATTGCAGGCCAGTGGCCTGTACTATGAAGGGAGGTCAACCTACTCAGAGTTAACAGGTTATCAGGCAAACTCTGACCGCCTACACTGGAGTTAAATGGTACTACGAAGGTGGATAAGATGTTGGTTAGTTGAGTCCGTGTTAACCCGGTATTAACTTAATTGGAGTTGGTGCGCGTCCGCAGAAAAGGGGTGTGTTCGGCCCTGCAGGCAGAGTTTTTTCGCAACAACGCATGCTCCGTATTTCTCCAGAGGAATGCACATTGGTAGTGTCAGGAAATTATGAATGTAAAGACAAGTTAACGGCTAAATCTAATATCGTGGCGGACAACAAAGCCAGGGCGGCTTGTTGGCATCGCATTGAGTAAATCTTCACAGTGTTCTTATTGTAGTTCAAATCTCTATTATGTAGGCTATTTTATGGGCTCTTCTTTTATGTGTAATATAATTAAGATGTAAAAAGGTGCACATAAGGTCCATTGTAATATAAAAAAAAGGAGCCAGCAGAGAGGGGTAATAATCCGAGACAGAATTTAATATCTAAGATTATCTACAAGTAAAAAACTTGAATATTCTCTGACATTATAGTCACACATTTATGAGAGAAACTTCACTTTGCAAGGCTGCAACATCACACACACACACACACACACACACACACGTCTGCCGTGTATTATGCATTGGAAAGTTATATTAAACTTTGCAATCGGATTTAGCAGTGAAGAGATTTTCCTGAGTTTAGCCCACAATCACTACCATGCACCTTACAGACTTTGCCTTAGATTGGGTGTATTCAGAAGAAAACACCGAAGTGATTTTTGATTTTTTTTTATGACATTAATTTCAGGGAATTTATGATTTTTCTTCTTGTAAATTTCACACTTTCATCTAAGAGTTTATTTTCTCAGTTATTAACCCTCACCCTGGCTCCCCATTTTTTATCTAAATATGTGAAAAAAACTTAGGAGAATTAAATTATAGACTAGCATTACAGACGGGCTACATCTAAGAATCTATCCCGTTTATTAAGATTCCTCTTTAAAATCATAGAGGGTGCAGGGCTCGCTGTCTGAACGTAATGCTGTTGCGTTCAGAACTTCATTGCAACCACAGTGGAACAAATCAGGATGAAATCTAAACATGTTATGAAGTGGTGTGTATTAATATCCTACTTCTCATCATTAACACAGAGTACAGATGAGGTATGTTGTCCACGTGCAGAGTAACCTCGAGTTAACCATGAACAAAACTTGCTCGGAGCAGTTTAGAGATGCAGCGTAAATTGCCATGGCAACAGACCTCGGTTAACACCTATCCACCTTTCGTAGTACGGGTTAATCGGGAAGTTACACCCGACATCACGAAGTTACTCCTGAAGTTACCTGGATAAGCCAGTTACCTCACTTCGTAGTTCAGGCCACAGGTCCTCTCGTCCAACATCAGTGTCTGACCTCACAAATCTTGTAGAAAGCCTTCCCAAAATAGTGTTATATACATATTAATGCCAATGGATTTAGCATTGGATGTCATAAAAGCTCCAGTAAGTGTAACGTTTTGGTGTCCCAGAACTTTTGTCTATATAATGTATCAACATTTGGTGTATTTCGAACAGTGTAAACAGATAAACAGCTATTAAGAATGAGGAACATGACACCGGGACATCGGAAAGTACGAACAATGCAAAATACAGCAACCAAAATGTCCTTGTTTACTCACTCTCAAGTGTCTGCTGTAGTTCCTGTATGGTACTGAGTAGCACATGGAACTGCTTTTTTCTCAACTCCAACTGCATGGGACAAAAGGAAATTAAATAAATACATTTCTAATGATCAAAGTCATTATAGGTTAGAAGAAAGAGACGATAAATGTGACTTTACCTTTGCATCTACATTCTCCTTGATGTGAGAGAGTTGCTGGAGTTCTTTGTCAAGCGCCTCCAACTGCCTGCAAGAGATCAAATCAAAATTAAGCACATAATCTCATTATCATAAAAGTCAAAACTGCCCTAACAAATGAAGCAGCTTAATAACAACTAACTAAACACTTAATATTTGGATAAAACAAAAAGGGCTGGCTTACTTTAGTGTTTCATGTCGGTCTGGGTGTTGCTCAATAACCTTAGCTAAAGCATCGTACTCTGGAACGAAAGAAAAGAAGTGAAAATGTGCAAAGAGCAGAAATTCAAACTAACACCAAATATTTTTACATCATGACATTTGACACGCTATTCTGGCATCAACGACCTAAATTTTATTTGGACATTTCCATTTTGAAATGTGTCCACTATCCATCAGCTATTACTGCTAAAAACGCAACGGATGTCTGATGGCTGCAGGTAAAATATTGTGTCCACTGTTTGAATTGAAAAATTCCGCAAATCCTTCTTACGACTTATCATTTGTATAAAGACAATATGCGAGATTGCAGTTGTATACAAAATAAAATGTAATAACCTATGCTACACAAACTTAACTGTGCTCAAACCATGTCAACAATTTAAGATTTTTAGTATTGATTAATATGACGATATATCCTTTGGTCAATTACTCAGTCATTTTGTTAATAAAACGTTTGTATTGATAAAGAATTTGTCCTTTATCAATTCACTGCCAAAATAGTTGACAATTATCTGCAGATTGATTGATTAACTAACAGTTTCAGCACTATGTTAAACAGTTGAATGTATTGATTTTGCCATTGGTCTACTTTATCACATAAAAACACAAGTAGTAAATCTTGCCTAAATCAATCTGGAGCAGGAGTACTGAAAATATTCTTACCTTGGCGATTTTTACGTATTCTCTTTGCCCTCTGAATCTCTTTTTTGCATTCGGCTATCTTCTCATGTGCAGATGTGATGTTTTGTTCTGCAATGTGGACATGGTGGTGATTATTTTGTAACACAAACACACACATTGCTGCATACCCTGTTCTTCTGGTTAACACACAGAAAGTATGACATGCCAAAACAAGAGTATTTCAGTTATATAATAAGCAGACCATGAATTGTCAACAACGTGTGTGCATACTTAAATCTTTGGGAGCCAGGGTTGTATGCAAAATCAGTGTAAGAAAATCCCTATTTCTTACCTATGTTAGTGTAGATTTTCTCATAATTCTCCATTTCCCGAAGATTCATGTCATAAACCATCAACGTCTTCCCCATGGAAAATTCACACTGGGCCAGTGTGCCCAGCATCCTCTGATAGGTTAACCTGAACACAGTTTCAAGACGGTGACTAAAAGCTATTTCTTCAAGACACCTTTATAGAAATTCGTTACTTAAGTCCAAGGCTTGGGTCTGTAGAGCTCACACACTTACCCTTCCTCCGGGTTCCCAGGCGAGTTGCACCATTTGGTGAAACTTTTCAGCAGTACATTTATTCGGCGGTCATCACCAGCTCCGTCCCCGTCAATAAGTAGACGTTTCCGAATAACTTCATCTAAAACAGAGGCGAAAGCGGGAATCAAACAGCCTTTCAGATACAGCAGGTAAATTCAAGAGCCGCTAAACTAACAGTTAGCTAGCTAACATGGCTGCTGTTTATTAGCTGTTGCTAAAGGCTGCCTCTACATGTGAAACTGCTTCGTTTCTGACAGTATGGCTGGTTACATATGGATACTTCGGAGCTTCGGCACACATTTCTACTCATTGCTTTTTCCAGAGAAGGGTAATCTATTAAAAAAGTGACATACCATCTGTAACAGCTCCCATGTCTGTATCGAGCTAAATTATGCTGAACGGCAGGAAATGAAGAAAGCAGCTCGCCCCGCCTCTGAGGACAGACGGCGGTGATTGGCCACAATTCAATTCAATTCAAATTAGCTTTATTGGCATGAATGTGTAACAACAATATTGCCAAAGCATCATACAAACTACATAAGAACAATCAACCCCATACATTTCATTAAACAAGTAATTAAAGCGTAAAGTAATCAAAGCGTATGTGTTTGTGTTAAAATATATATATATATATATATATTAAAAATTTAAATAAAATAAATAAATAAAACGGTAAGCGTGTGTGTGTGTGTGTTACAAAAATAAAAATATATTTAAAATAAAATAAATAAATAAAACAGTAAGTGTGTGTGTGTTTAAAAAAAATAAAAATATATTAAAAATAAAATAAATAAATAAAACAGTAAGCGTGTGTGTATGTGTGTATGTGTGTATGTGTGTGTGTGTGTGTGTGTGTGTGTGTGTGTGTGTGTGTGTGTGTGTGTGTGTGTGTGTGTTTAAAAAAAAAATAAGCAGGCTTCTTCTTTGTTAGAGGCAGTTTGCATCCAACATGGTACATTACTGCCATCTTCATCTTCATCTAATAATTACACTCAATTTTCCTAACCCACCTAACTATAAATAAATACAAAAAACATTTAAGGAAAGCTCTTCCCCATCCCTCATCCCATTCTCTAATAAAACTAACCTGCTCGCTTTGGGCTCTGACAGGGCCTGAAAACCTCCCTCAACAGCCCCTGCACTTCCTCCCCAGTAATTCCCACGATATCCACATGATACCCTTTCTCTCAGCATCAACAACTATTTCTATTCTCTTAGTTTTAGCAGCAACACAGTTAATCACCATGGCCAAAAATGCTAAGAACTTAACCTTGTCTTTAAACAAACAATATTCATCATGAATTGTTCTCCCTTACTTTTTGAATATTTTCTTTCCTACCTGCTTCCTGCCTTATCCTTCTTTTGGACCTAATCATCATGACTTTCATCTCTTTGAACAATCTCACTTTCTTTCTCTTTCGACTCATCCCACCAGAGATGAGCCCAATGAGGGTGGAGTCATCCGCAAACGTCTTTCACTTTAGGAAGAACAGAATATGTGGAAGGTGAAAGCTAAACGCAAATTCTAAAAGTGGGAGTTTAGAATTTGCATTTAACTTTAAAACTCACATTAAAGTTGTGTTATTAGTACCAATTATGACTTGATGAAAGAGTTTTAAGCGTACTTCAGTACTGAAATGGTACCCGTAGAGTATACAAGGACTGTAGAAAAAAAAAAGAATCTCTATTCTTCAGCAGCTGAAAGAGTGTAACATATATTTGAAACTGTGACAACATAATTCACTACTTACATTGCCAGGGCCAATCATACTGTCAACTGTAAGTAGGTTAAGTAAGTAAGTAAATAAGTAAGTACACTTCACTTATAAAGCACCTTTCCAGCTCAGTGTTACAATGTGCTGAACAATGCAAACTTTGAAGAAAAATACAAAATTAAAAAACAGGAAATAACAAAGAACAAAACAATAAAAACTAAAGAGAATTCAAACCCAGAAGTCGAACACACACACACACACAACAAAAACACAAGGTAAAACACACATTACAGGACAAAATTCTAACACAACAGGTGGGTTTTAACAGCTTCTTAAAACTTTCTACTCTGTGATTTTCATAACTGGTGGAGACGTTTCAAGAGGGTTGGAGCCACAACTGCAAGCCCTCCATCACCTTAGGTTTTGAGCCTGGTCCTCCAGACAGAAAAGTTACAATTAACAACTGAATTATAAATTATGGTAAACATATAAAACACATAACAGCAGACAATACCAAGGGAACATAAGGCTTACAACAAACAAAAACAAATCAGCACTCAAACTCAAAAAAGATTAAATAGATTCAAGGTCATTGTAATGATAAAGATTGCTGTAATGTACTAACTGACTTAGTGAAAAATGGCAAAGAAATGTTTATGACTGAAGAACTTATTATTAGATTTATGAATGTGATTTTGCAAGCAATAAAATCAAATTGATGATATGGAAATTATTTGCCAGAAGGGTATGTAAAAAACCCAAAGAAAACATTGTCACAGGAAAGGAAGATTTCAGAGTCAATACAATGGGAGGTAACAGTAAAGGTATCTTGCCAAAAAGTTTTACCTGCTAGAGTGGGGACAAGTATAAAATAAACGATACAAGTTTTCATGAGCCATTTGACAAAATGAGCAGTCCACATCAATGTCCTTCTTATATCTTCGTAGAAGTATCTTGGAGGGATAATAGCGATGCAACATTTTAAAGGACACCATTTAGAATGAGATATTTGGAATGTATAAACACCAAATTTTAAAGAAGAACATTTGGAAAATATACTATTTACTTTTGAAACAGAGCACGTATAGCACGGTTATTGTTTCTCATGTTACAGAAGAAACAGGTCTGGTCAACATTAGCACAAGGATCCAGTGGCAAAAAAGTTGGTATAGATACTTTAGAATTTCTAAGAAGCATTAGAGCACCAGAAGGGATTGCATCAAAAACTAAGGCATATTCCTTCGGTGGTACAGGAATACCATACTTGTCTAGAAGTTCGGAGTATGACATTAAGTCACCACTAGAGTTGAGGAGCTGGTTAACCAGATAAATTCCATGGACAAACAAGTTTTCCAAGAACAGTGATTTGTGTTTTTATATGCCTCTGTTGTTCCAGATGTAGTATCTGTGAGGGTAAAAGTTATGCTTATAAATTAAGGACTAGGAAAGGAGCAATTGTTTGTGAAGATTTGATAGTTTCAAGGGGATTTTTTTCAACATTGTAGCTGTAAAGTAAGAAGAACTTAAGACCTCCACGCTTTGAGAACAGATAGTTGGCGATAAAATTTCAGATTGAGTTTGGATTTCTTATCCAGTTTATCTTAAAAGGTATTGTTGAAGGTACTGTAGAGAAATCAAGAAAGTTTAGGCCACCATTTACGTAGGAGTTCATTAATACTGATTTTCTAACATAGTGCGTTCTATTTCCCCATACAAAATTATGAAGTTATCAATGACTAGAGGTCGGTTTGTTGACATTCCCTTCCTGATTTCTTATTTTTTTGCATGTTTGTCACAGTGAAATGTTTCAGATCAAAGAAATTGAAATATTAGACGAAGATAACACAAGTAAACACAAAATGCAGTTTTAAAATCAAGGTTTTTATTATTAAGGGTGAAAAAAATAAAAAACCTACATCGCCGTCCTCACTAAGATCAGTATACACTATAAACCCGAAAAAGTATCAGAATACTAAAAATATTTGTGGAAATTGATTACCTCAAACTTTTTAAGTTGTGGTAATAATATTTTTGAGTAAACCTTAACTTAAATATAATAATTTTATTTTTTAAAACCTTTCATTTCCGCATACGAAAATACATTGATTCAATGATGCTTACTAAAATTAAATTCCACTTATTCTTTACTCAATAAATGTAATTGTGCACAACAAGTATTGTGCTTGACTCAAATACTAATGGAAACTCACTCAACAAAATAGTCAACTAGTTAACTAGTCAACTTGAAATTTACAAAATGCCCATTTTCAGATTGTAGTCCCGAAAAATATGAATAAAACTCCATTACTACAATTCAAGTTCCCTTTATTAGTATTATTTTCTCACAACGTCACATTTATTAATTTAGCTGATGCTTTTATCCAAAGCGACTTACAATTGCTATATATGTCAGAGGTCGCACGCCTCTGGAGCATTTAGGGGTTAAGTGTCTTGCTCAGTGTATCTGAACCCGGGTCTCTCACACCAGAGGCGTCTTATCCACTGCTCCATCACCACCCCACATCTGTCATTTCTACATTTAACAGACACAAAATAAGGCACATCTTACATAAAGCTGATTAGACAAAGTAATTGACCACTTGATCAGATAATTAACCAGCAACAATTTTGATAATCAATTTGTTTTCATTCTTTTTTGCAATAATGTTGAACATTCTCCATTTCCAGATTCTTAATGAGATTTTTTGGTGTTAAGTGATAACTTGAATCTCTTGAGCAAAATAAAATTTCCTTTTACTACTTACTTTACTGTGTTTTGTGGAAAAAGCGATAATTTTATTCCATCAGCAGCACTTTTACTTAAATAATATAAAAGGGAGCTTTAAATGTGGAGTTTCATGGAATCATAAGCAAATAAAGATTGTTTAAAATAAGAAGTCCCACACTATGCATGTTTTTAAGTCAGCAGGGAAAGCCGGTGTGTATGTAGTGAGAGACCAGAGGTAAAGGTGAGCGAGTGCAGGGAGAAGTCGAGGAAGGCGCAAAGCAGGTACATTTACACTGAGTACTTACATTGCAGGTTTTGAAGACGTCATTCATCCTCTAGCAGGTTTACTGGGAGGCCACGGAGGGTCGGATGGCATCTCATGTGTACCTCGTGTTGTTCCTAGATTATACAAATATTTTTACAGTACATCAAGCCATAAAGTCTAACAGTTCTACCAATGTAATTCTAAAATAATAATAATATTGATAGCAATAAAACAAATCCATCCAGCTGCAACTACTAAAAGACAAATCAAATTTAAACAAACACAGTCAGTCAAACAATGGGTGAGAAATAGAAGCTAACTATAACCTTAAACATGACAATAGAAGAGATTTGGAAGCCAGTGCAGCAGGGCTGACCCAAATATTTGACTATTCCTTCATTGGGTTGGTATTCAGTTTTCAATTTTGGGATGTGGAGATTCGCACAAGCGCCTACAATTCTGTCCCGCACAACCCTGCACACACACCAGCTTGCACCGCCCTTTTCATTTTCTATCTGCTGTATCATACAGCGACAGACACATACAGGCTGCTATCTGTCCGCTTTCAACTTTTTTTACTGCCCAAAAAACAAAGCTCGTGTTTTGAACTTATTCACCCACGATTCTGTGGTAACAACCGCAGGCGAGCTGCTTGTGGAGAAGGCCTATAGTACATCTCTCTCCGTTTGTGTCTCTGCAACTGTCAGTAGACCGTATGGTGACCGATCATGGATGGAGTTGGTCTTTTGAACGGATAGAATAAAAACATAAAATCTGAGCAAAATTGAGGATTTTCTATCTTGGGTTATGTGTTCAGGGCAGCCCAAGAATTTAATAATAAGCTTGTAAATGGCTTTTAAAGTGATCATGTACCGGAAAACTTGATAATGAATTGAAAGTAGATGGCTCTATCCTCCTAGTCATCACAAGACAATATCATAATCAAATTCCACTATTATAGTACAGAGGTCCCAATCTGTAGCCTATTGACTGACCATTATGTGATCAACATTGTTGCTACGTCGAAGGTAATCTTAAACTCACCTGAAGGTCATAAATCCTGAGGATCTCTGCTGGGCCTCTGCTCTCTTGGCTTTCTGCCTGTACAGGGCAATCAGCTGTGGTGTGTATCTCTCAAGCTCGCAGTAGAATTGGTTGAATAGGTTCAACATTTGTAAAGCGATGAACCACATACATGTATGCAGATTAATGGTTTCCAACTTGGGCCTTGACAGAAAAACATAATGCATCAATACTTGTTTTAAGCAGGATGGCTGACTGAAGAAAATAGTTTCTACCTGAGAAATTGACATGGAGCACTGCATTGACATGAAAAAAAATATAAATATATTTTAAACTAGACTAATTGTATAATATTTCATCATTTAGCTTCTATCTGAAGCAACATTCCCACACCAACAGAGACCCTTGTGTTTTTTCTCAACAGTGCCATTTTTGGTCTAAACAGGGTTGAGACAGAATTTCAGTCAGGTACTAAATAGTTTAAGAACCATAAAGGAGTCATTCAACCACCTCATCATACGTTTGACATAACAGCCTTTACAGTCAAAAATTTTTAGACTTAATGCTGTAATAGATCTACAGTTTTCTAAGCTTTTGATCACTGCCAATCATTTCTCAAAGAAATCTATGAGAATTTTGAATTGCTAAATATACATATTCATTATAAAACCTCACAGTCACAGCTGGACTAATGCACTTTTCTGAAACAGTACAATATCCTCCCAACGTCTCAATTCAGGGCTAAAATATCTTCTTTCATGTTAAAATGTCATCCACTGTGAAATGTTACTGGCTCCAGTTCTAGCAATGTAGTATTTTTTATATGCTCAGTATGTCTGATTAGCAAGCCAGCAATTGATGCAGAAATATGCAAATTGATAACATACCTTGGTGCCGTAGTGCCACTCAATACTCTGATCCTGCGAGAGCAAACATAACAAACAATATAAAGATTTCCCATTAGCCCGGTCAACAAGTACATCATCAAATGCTGATTTCTTAAAAAATACATTATTTTATAATTTGTCTGACTCACCAATATCAGAGCTGCTTTTGCAAGTCAGGTGATTATGGGCATGACGAAATTCCTTCAGCAGCACTCTCTATAGTCCTTAATGGGCACACAATATATGAACACCAACTTTTGATTAGTTTACAAAATAGAGGCCATGTAAACACTTTGTAAACAAACATGTGATATGAGCAGAGTTTATTGCTGTGATAAATGCATTTAGTTTTTAAGACTTAGTTACCAGTTTATTTGGCACATCTAGCTAAATATAATGCAGTCTAATCCAACATTTCTGCAATAAATCCTCCCTTCATAAAAATGATAAAGCGAAGTTATTGTTCCCACTGTATGATCGTTTTGGATCACATGGGCCGGTGTTTCTGATATTTTGTCTATCCCATTTATATCAGTGAGGCCATGCTAAATAAAAGAGACTCAGCTGTTTAGTACGGATTACAGTTCAACAGACCACAAACTATATCTGCCAAAATGAACAAATAATAATGTAAAATTTAAATAAAAACTGAACATTCCTCACCAACTTTTATTACCACAGAGGAAAAATATTCTTTTACAAATACATATTACAGCTTCAGATGAGGCAACTTGTGTCTGCAATTGAAGGGCTGAGGGGTTTATTAGGTTCACGCTGATATAATGAAACATTCAGCCATGCATCAACACTATTTTAGGATACATCTTACCGAAATGTCTTTGAAGCTCAAGTAAACTCAGCGCTCAGGTTTACTTGAGAGGACAGGTCTATTAAAACAGATTACAACAGCTGTAAGTTAAATATAAACATTAAATACTATAATTACACAGTTCCAATTAATCTGACTTGAAAATCTCCCAACTGGAGGGGATTTCATATCATATTTAACCTATATCATTGAAACTAGGCTCTATACTGTTCCACATTATAAATGTTTTTACTTTTTGAGGAACTGCACATCTTAACTACAAACACTACGTTCAGAAACCGCTTGTTAACTTATATGAAAGCAGAGCTTGACTGTCTCCACAGTAACTTTATAGGACTAAAGTAAGTTACCTAAGTTACAGTAGTTCAGTGCAAAGTGAACATTGATGTTACCTCATTGTGCTAGCCAGCTAATTTCCTGAAAACATTCATGACTTGCTAACCCTCCCGTTTTTCAATGCACTCCCCCGGCTTCCTAGCAGCTGACAGCAGTTTAATGTTACGGTGGCTGGGTGTTGGAAGCTATGCTGCTGACAGGCGTAACTTAACTGTAGATTTATTCTGAAACAGTGTCAGTTCTAGTGAACGGTCCCCATTTGTCCCTAGTTCATCACTTCTAAATATTCTCTAAAATCACATAACGTTACAGCAGCTAATGCTGCCCATTGCTAAATTAGCCACAAAGCTAATGCCGTGTTTATCAGTGGAGGAGCGCTAACGGTAATGAGCCATTAAACTATAGTTTCTGAAGTATTCTAAATATATCTGCGAGCCGCCTGTCTGCAGTTATAGTCTGCATATCTGAAATGATTAAACCAGAGCGGACATGTAAATAAACGTGAGCAGAACAAGAAAATAACACTGCGTCCTGTAGCTCCTCTTTTTGTGACGTTGTAGATGTGAAACGCTGTAGTCAGAGCTGTACCTGCTCTGGTTGTAGTTATAACTTAGTTAAATGAAATCTCAAAGTTGCAAGTCCTAGTTGTAGACAGTCAGGTATTAGATGCACTCAACAGCAGCTCCCTGTATCATAAACAGATTGATTTAGACAGATGATGAGAAATGGTTTCTCAGAGCTTTGGTTAGAATTAAAGAGTGTTGGTAAAGGGATGAACTGGATGTGAATATACTATATTGGAAATATGGCAGATTATGTGTAAAGTGAAATACACATGCTTATTCTCTCTCACTTTGTCTATTTACAGATGGCTGAAAAAGTTGCACATTCCAGCAACAAATATTTATTGATGTGCAATTGTTTACATGTTCACTTTTTGAGACAGTAAACTATTAACATAATTGATTTAGGAAAAGGTTTTATAGCCCATATACATAGCAGTTTCAATATTGGCCTGTTCTAAGTGTAGTTTATACAGTAAAGGTCTGCTATCCAAATCATTCTCAAAATCTAAATATCGGCTCTTTTTCACTTTAATGTCGGCATCGGCCTCCAAAAACCCATATCGGTCGGCCTCTACTTATTCACAGATGTTATGTTATGTTCCAAAATTATGTGGAATTGCATATTTCTTAATTGGAAAACTACATTTTACACCCTGCGAAAGCATGTTTTAATCCCCTTGGACATTATTTTTATTTCTAAATGTACCTGTTTTGCAACTGCCTCGACTTCTCCCTGCACTCACTCTCACACACCTTTACCTCTGGTCTCTCACTGCAAACACCGGCGTTTCCCGCCTCTCTATCCCTGTCTGCGCCCTGAGTTTCTCCATAAGCAGTAGGTTATGTTTTATGAAGTCACACAAAAGACACAGAACTCGTAATTTTTCCACCCGCGATCCTCTTTGACAGCAGCAGGTGCGCCGCATGGCAGCTTTTTAATTACTTGGTCTATCAATGTCGTCATCCATCCCAGTGATTCATTGTTGACATCGTCCAATGCCAGAGTGCGAGTGTTCTCTAAATTTGGTACAGACAGTAACTGCATTAGTTTAAAGGCCCGAGCAGGATCTCTGACGACTTAGGGCTAGTTGGTGAACTTATTTAACAGTTTGGCTAGTGCTAAGTAGGGATGGGGATCGAGACCCAGTTCTAAAAGGACCCGTTTCCAAAATTTCTCAAAAGCAATAAGGTCAGAGCTTATCAATACTGCTATCGAGACTAGTGGGTCTTATAATGTTATGTTTCAAGCATCTAATCTGATTTATCTTGAGACGCGATGGATAAGAAAGCTAATGTTTCAAATTGTGGCACTGAAACGGGGTATTAAACGGGCCCAGGACTGTTTATCATCAGCCTGCAGCCTCTGCTGCTCTCTGTCGCCCCCCCACTCACACACTCACACACACAGCGGCCAGCAGAGCGAGATGGTGAAGTTAAGTTCGCTTCAAACTACTTGAGGTGTCGACACCTACGCACATTATTACAATACTTTATCAATACACCTGTCTGTAAGAGAATTCATCTGTCCTCAGTCTGTCATCCTGTAGGCTGTTATTTACTAGCCCAGCTAATGTTAACTTGGCAACCACCCAAATGTTAAAAACAAGCTAAATAGAAAGCTGCCCTTAAAATTTGGCACATTGTTGTAAACTCAGCTGCTGGCTGAGACAAACCAGCCGCTCTTCCTCCTACCAGGTAACGTTACCTGCAGGCAGTGAATAACAGCTGAGGGGAGGAGGAAGAGGAGGAATGATACAGACTGAGTTTTCTTTCTAAATGTCACTCGGATGTAAACATTAATGTTGCTGCTCTAGAAACAGCATTTAGCTGTATTTAAAATATTAAATTCTATCCTATAAATTATTTTAAAACAACCTGGCAGTTAATATGCACACTTCAATGTGTTTGTTTAGTCATGTCATCTCAATATATAACAATCGCACACTGAATATTTTCTTCATACCGTACAAGCCTAGCCTACCTCATGCCCGTTGGGTCTGGTCTTCCCAAATAACAGTCACCAAATAATACTAAAGTATCGTTAAGCAGTCTCAATAAGGGTTTCAATGAAAATGAACGATCCCCATCGTTAATGTGTGTAAACTAGGTCTGCATGCTGTCGGCTAATAAGCTATGATAGCTTCCACCATGTTGGACTCTCCAGCTGTCCGTCCAGTCAGAGCTCACCTCCATCAGGTTCGCTGAAGTCAGCGAGTCAGAAGAGACGCTAACTGCTCAACATGATCGTAGCTGTCATCGACTTCACACAGGTAACAGCTGATCAGGACTCCCCTCTGCAGAACCTTTAGTCTGGTTCTGATCCAGGTTGTGTTCAGTAAGCAGGTCTCTTTCCTCTCTCTTAGCTGTTGTGTCCCATGATGATGGGGAGCCTGATGTTCTGGAAGGGCTCTGTGTTCAACATCTTCAGTGAGACACTCTCAGAGGACACCTGTCTTCCACCTGTCCTCGCTTCTTATCCTTGTTTCCACAGTTTTATTCTCGGCCCAATCCCAATGTCCACCCTCACAGACTTTGAGGCGCGTTCCGTGAGGGCTTAGGGCTCACTGGCAAATCGTCAAGTGCGCGAGGGATCTCTCGCGGACATTTTGAGCCCTTTTTAGACCCTTTTCGTAAGTCTGCATTTCTGCAGACTTTGGCTGAAGGAACTGCCCCCAGTTCGTAGCGGTATGACGTGAAACACGGGGGTTTCCAGGGGAAGCCCGGAAGCGAGAGAAATATCACGGCAAATCTGCCTTATAAGAGAAGAAGAAAACAGTAAAACAACAAGCATCGACACCTACGCTGATATTAAAATTGTTGAAAGTTTTCTTAACTTAAGATGGTGCATAGAACACATGAAGTCAGAGGAATGCAATCACCTTATTACACACTTAGTTTATTCAACTACTTATTTTAGTTTTTGCTTAATGATGCTGTTTGACCGACAATAGTGTATTGATTAATTACAAATATATATTGACATTTACCTCTGCTCCACTCTGTAGGTCAAGAGCCTGCTGGACTTAAAAAACAGGCAAAAACATAAAATAAAACGTGTGCAATGTGTTTCAGCATCGTCAAGGTAACGTGATAAAGTGGCAAAGGGCTGTCCCGTTCCTGTTCACAGTATTTGGAGCCCTTGCAGCCTCTTAAACTCAATCACTTTCCAAGTGACGTCAGTAAAGTCTGTGAGGGCTTAGGGCTTATGGCTTAGGGGGGACATTGGGATTGGGCCCTAGACTGAGAGACCAGTACAGCACCTGGCAGCTTTTCCTGGCTCACAGCATCCCCCTGGAGACCATCATCCCCATCCTGCAGCACCTTAAATATAAAGGTGAGTGGTGTCCAGGAAAGGGTCCCTGTCCTCCAATCTGATCAGTCCTTTGTTTTTGAATTGATAGAAAACCTGGAGGCCTGCTTCACAGAGAGAAGTACGACAGGAACACACCTGGACACTCGTCTTGGAGACTCCTGGGTCTCTGTCTGCGTCCCAGGCCCAGGGAGGAGATGGTGAAGATGGTCCTGAGTCGTCCCTGTCACCCCGAGGACCAGTTCACCACCAGCATCCTGAGACACTGGTCAATCACCATCAACAATCAACCAGCCCCGCAAGAGACAGAGGTGAGGACAGACTGAGTGGGACAGGTGAGGACTGTCTCTGGGTACCTGTTGTGTCTCTGTCCTCAGTCTTCACAGTTCCAGCAGTAAACTGGCTAAGCTCACCCTGGAACAGATCCTGGAGCTCATGGACAACCTGAACCTGAGCCCGAGTAACACCATGCAAGAACAGCTGTCAGTACACACAGGCTTATTGATCGCTTCAGGAGGAATTGATAACTGATCGCTGATTGTGTCTGCCAGTCTTCACTCAGACCCCGATCCTTCAGGCCAGCTGTGACGAGGTCCACCAGACACTGACGGGTGACATCACTGTGGCGGCTGATGATATCACTTCCTCCTCTTACAGGCTCCTGCCTCCTATCCTCGCTTCTGCCCAACAACGGGGAGGAGAGCACCTCCAGCAGCACCTCTGTGTGAGGACAACCTGAACCTGTATCTCATTTATTTGGATCGTTTCAAAACCACATGAAAATTTGATATTTAATGCGTCTGATTTGTGAAACCAGGAAGCAGCTTTGTGTCTTCACCAAGAAGGAACCTCCAGGTTTGAAAAGTGAAGCCTCAAATCTGCATTCTCTCTAACAGCCAGCAGGGGGCGACTCCACTGGCTCACATATGGTCTCAGTCCCTAGTTTCAAGTATTCTTCAACACAGCATGATCATTTAGTTAATTATGGTCACATTTAGAGGAAAATAGACCAGAAAGCAGATGAGGAGCCTTTAGGGCGGGGCTACCTTTTGATTGACAAGTCGCTATGTGTGACCCAAATATGGATGTTCAGGATGGAGCTGAACACCTCTTTCCTCTCCTCAGCTGTACAGGTAGGCTGGAATAAAATAGCTGCTCGTTACTTTATATAAATTGAACTAAAAGATGTTCTGTTAGATTCCAGTCTGAGGGGGAGATGTTTGTTAACCTGCTTCACTTCTCCAGCCGTTTGGGAACAGACTTTTGGTGGTCCTTCTGAGATTCACTGTCACTGTCTGTCCCTTGGACAATCAAACACTCTGAGACCCTGTTACGACCTGGCTCATGTGGGCAAGGAAGATGACATAAACCAGATAGATTTGGTAAAGAAAATTATTTATAGGGTAAGGTTGACACGCAGTAAACTGTAACAGACAAAGGGCCGATTGGATGCTCCTTAAACCAATGAAAACAACATAACCAAAAAGAAACCTCTACTGTGAGAGATGCCGAGCTTAACCTACACAAGGTAGCGAAAACAAATTCAAAACCAAAACACAAAGTGCAGCACCTTTAGACCTATTGAAACTAACACAAAACAGCTACACAGATGTAGCAAAATCAGTTTAAAGCTAAACCTGGGCCCTATTTTCACGAACAAGTTTAACATCAATTATCTCAAAATAACACACTGGTGTTTCACAGTATTCTCAGACAAACTGACACAGCGAGGCGAGGCAAACCAATCAATGAAAATCACAGCTGCCTCAAGTCACAAGCACACCCTGTTTAGCTGAAGTCGCTGTCAATTGCCTTCACTCGATTGGAGGAATCCCCCACCGGCTGTGCCAATCTTCATCGAACCCAGACAGTAGGAGGGGTCAACGTCATCTGGCCCAATCCTCGGCAGGCAATCCTACAACTCATTAGTGTACACCTTCACACAGAACATAGACGGCTACTAACGTACAGGGGCCTTAACAGACCTCGCGATTAAAGAGGTGGTATTATGCTCATTTTCAGGTTCAAAATCTTAATTAGGGGTTGTACCAGAACAGGTTTACAAATTTTCAAAAAACACCATATTTTTGCTCATACTGCACATTGCTGTAGCTCCTCTTTTCATCCTATGTGTTGTACGCTCCGCTCTTGCTACAGAGTGATGCATCTTACTCGTACAAAATCTTTGTTGGGAGTTCCCTGGTAAGGACTACTAGCCAATCAGAAGCAGAGAAGGGTGGGTCGTAAGAAACAAGGTAGTGTGATCCAAAATCCTAAAATATAAAACTTTCTGTTGCTGGCCTCTGTCTGGTGCACGCGATGATGATGCAGTGAATAGTGAATATTGTCTCTTACCAATCAGCAATCTGTTGTGTTTTTATGTTACATTTTAGTATCCCTTAGCTGACTTGGAACCTGGAAGGAGGTGAGGTGATACGAAAAAAAGTACCTGGAAGCAGGTACAGGTGCAACATTTCTACAATTGAAACCCAAACAAAGGCGATTGGAGCGAAAGGGCCTCCGCTCAGACTAGCTTGGTTTGAGGGCGTGCCTGACCCCCGCAAGCTGCTTGGCAAGCTTTATGGCGCGTTTTCATTGTGACGTCACAAGTAAAGGAAGTGAAGGGCTGGACTACAAAAGAGCTGTTTTCAAGCGGTTTAGAGCAGAGCTTTCTGTGGGAGATGTGAACTCCCTTTGGGCTGGACTTTGGGCCTTTTCACTTTGCAAACTTGTTTCATGCACAAAAAAGAGATATAACTCAATAAAGGAGAGGGAAAAAGCCTAAAAGCATAATACCACCTCTTTAAAGGAGCTGCTCTGATAACAGCACCCGTCAGGAAGACGTCCTGCATGGTTTCCGTGGGGTCTTAAAAAGTAAAATTTAAAAATCAAAATTAAAAAGTCTTAAATTTGCTGAAGTTTGTGTTCTAGGTCTTAAATAATTTTAAACAGGTATTTATTTTCCAGGCAGCTTTCGTGTTCTTGTCGCAAGTCTCTTTTGGATTGTATCGCAGATATAAAACAGATTAATGTTCAGCTATGGGGAAGTGCAACCTTATCGGTTCTTGGAAGTAAAAACAGATCTTAGGGCTTAAAACAGTCTCTATCAACGTATTTGAAGCCTGCTGTTGCTGCTTAATGAATGAGCGCCGCGATTAAAATTTCACACGATCATTAATGATTTTCAGTAAATACTCAACACATGGCTGTCTCCCCCTCCTCGTTCTTCAAAAGATGAGCGAATGTGAGAGCGGCAGAAAGTGACGGTGAAAGTTAGCAGAGGATAAGATCAGCATTAAGTTGTCAAGTTACAGCTCTGTACTCTACTGTACGTCTTGATATATTAAAGAGGACTGTGTTGACCACGGAGGAGGTGACATTAGTAACGGTAAAGCAAATTAGGGATGCAAACTAACATTAGTCCTTTTAAGCTAATGAGATTATTCTTTTGGATTTTAAAAATACAAATGAAATGAAGGGAGGTGGTTCTCATGTTGCCTATTTGTTAATTTCTACCAATGTATAAAGCAGTAAATTAAGACACAAGGCAAACATGAATAATCCTTTCTGCAATGATTCTGTTTTTTCCTGCCATTTTAAGGTGGAAAGGCTCAAAACTGCATGGTGCTGCGCAATGAATTTAAAATTGTGGAGAGCATCAAAACTAAATGAATTTTCGCAGATCTAATGGTTATAATTCAACCCCAGTAGACTTATTTAGCAAGTTTTAGCTTTTGGGGTGTAGTTTATTAATGTCTCCCTGTCTGCACCCCTGAGTTTATCCATTTTATAAAGTCGGCAAAAAGACACAGAACTCTTATTTTTTTTTTTTTTTTTCCCTTTCTGGATTTTTCAACCATGATCCATTTTTCATGTCAGGCACCGCATGTTAGCTTGTTAAATACGTAGCTTATCTGTCATTGTCCATCCAGGTGTTTCATTCTTGACATTGTCCACTGCCAATTTTGTAGACCTTACTCAACTCTAATTTGAATACCCTGATTTACTCTGCAAGTAATTTTGTGACTGCATTTCCTTTATGTGTTCCTTTATAAGTTGTGAGGTTTTAAATTTCACTCATAATGGTCTTAAATTTGACCAGGTGAAACCTACAGAAACACTGATTGTTCCATTACCTCAACTACCTGACTTAAAAATTTGCATAGCGTGGAACTTCTTCTTTTAAACAATCTTTATTAGCAATCTTTATTTGCTTATGATTCCATAAAACTGCACATATAAAGCTACCTTTTATATTTAAAAGTGCTGCTCATGGAATAAAATTATGCATAGTTGCTTTTTCCACAAAACACAGTCAAGTAAGTAGTAAAAGCAAATTTTATTTAGCTCAAGAGATTCAAGTTATCACTTAACACCAAGAAATCTCATTAAGAATCTGGAAATGGAGAATATTTAACATTATTGCTAAAAAGAATGAAAACAAATTGATTATCAAAATTGTTGCTGGTTAATTATCTAGTCAAGCAGTCAGTTACTTTGTCTAATCAGCTGTATGCAAGATGTGCCTTATTTTGTGTCTGTTAAATGTAGAAATGACAGATGTGTGAAGATGACACTAATAAAGGGAACTTGAATTGTAGTAATGGAGTTTTATTCACATTTTTCAGGACTACAATCTGAAAATGGACATTTTGTAAATTTCAAGTTGACTAGTAGTAATTTTGTTGAGTGAGTTTCCATTAGTATTTGAGTCAAGTACAATACTATTTAGGATAAGTTGGGCACAATTACTTTTTTACTTTTTACAATTATTTATTAAGTAAAGATTAAGTGGAATTTAATTTTAATTTTAATCAATGTAATTTTGTATGCGGATAATTTAAAAAAAAAGTATTATATTTAAGTTAAGGTTTACTCAAATATTATTACCACTACTACAAAAGTTTGAGGTAATCAGTTTCCACAAATATTTTGAGTATTCTTAATAAACCTATTTGTGTTTACAGTGTAGTCAATGAGGTCCAGCACAAGCCTGATGTTGTTTTATGTGCCTTTATAAACCCGGTTTGGTTTTCATCAGTAATTTGGTCAAATACAGCCTTTAATCTTTTGGCAAAAACCAGAGCTAGGACTCTGTAATCCTTATTAAGAAGGCAAATTGACCGCCAGTTGCCAAACTTCCCTCGATGATGGAGAAACTGCTTTACTCATCACAGTGTACGTGCGTCCTTGCGCAGTGACGTCTCTCTCCCAGAATGCAGTCTGGTAAACAGACATGGAAGCACCAGGTGAAGACCTCCACAGAGGCTGAGCGCCGCACTCGCTCCTTCCCACCGTCTTCTGTCTACTTCGTCCAGTGCATCCAGTTGAATTATACCTGCCCGGTGTCACGTTTGCGTCTCCAGCACCCAGAGCCTTGGTAAGAGTGAAGTTGTTGTCGATCCGTGACGACTGCTAATGACTTCTGCTGTGCTGTCAGGCTCCTGCCAGCTTGCTCGCTAACGCTGGTCATGGCTGGCTACAGGCTGCAGCTAGCAGGCTAATGTAGCCGCCGCTGCTCTCCAGTAACGCTTGTACCAGTCACAGACCCACACTGGATGGAGCCTGTTTTCATATCACAACTCCTGATAGACACCATGTCTGCTTGTTCACACATCGTGTGAAAAAGCAGACATGATTAACGCTTTCTTTATCTTTTCTATTTGTGGAAACGATGTTAATGTATGGTAGTGTGTAGAAGAGGTGGAAGCGACGCAAGCCAATAAAACTGCTAGCTCGTGTTAGCTAGCTAACTAAGTTGTGCACCTGCTTTTCAATGACAAGGTTTTCGTTTCTAAAGAAATGGCATAATGCTATATTTTGCCCATCATAGCCTTTGACATAGTGTCTTCGCAGAGCCCATACCACGATTAAAGTCAGCCTAAGCTGGGTACTGACGTGTGTGTGTGTGTGTGTGTGTGTGTGTATTGCAATGTAGCAGACTGTTTGGAAGAACAGTGTTACGGTGTAAGTACATTCACTTTGATGTCAGTTTCATAGTGCGTGTAGAGATGCATAAGGGCTGGGTGACAGTTCAACACAATCTTTTGTTGACTTTCAGTTGAATATAATGAAATCATGTTATGGTTGTATGACATTCGGTCAATTTCTATGAACAGCAGACCAGAGCTCATTGCATTGAATGCCATTTGGTTATTTTATGTGACTTTTGCACACGTATATACTATATAAAGAATATGCAGGACACAATGCAGCCATTGTCTACATTTGTATGACTACAGAACAGCCACCATTCAACAATCCTAAAAGCCCTCTATGGGTTTGATGTGTTATATCAGCTTCTGTTACAAAACTGTCAAATCATATAGGCAGTGCAGTTGGTTAGGATTTGGATCCCAATATACTGAAAGGCACAATTTGAAGATGGTACTGGCTGTAATGTACATTTGGTAGCAGAATGTGGTATTATTAATGTTATTAGTTAAATCTGTGTTTGCCAAGTCAGAATGTGTGCCATGACACAGATGTGCTGGTAACCCTCTGGGTACATAGCGTAACGTCAGGGTAGCCAGAAAGAACTATGGCTGAGCAGGACGTTTGACCAGTGAGAAAGTTAGAGGTGGACCTGAGTTTGTGGAAGTGATTAATTGATTAATAGTACTCTTTAGTGGTATGACAGCAATTATCTGACCTTTCACCCAATTAACAAATTAAAGACAAAGCTCAGGGCTCCAGTTTACTTATAAGCATGGATTGTGATCTACACTACCTGAGCTTCTCTGAGAGCACCAGTCTCCTGGTTTAAGGATATAGTACTATACAGTTGCAGTTACTGGATCCCATAAATATGTCATTATTTTACATAACGTTTCTTTAAAAATACCTCATTCAGAGAGTGCAGCACTTGTATAGTGAATGGCATTCGTAATGGCTACATGTAGCTTAGGTTTGCCAGTGCCAGCCTTCCTGACATTGTGCGTGCTGGCTCACTGACATGGCTTACTGGCACGCCATCATTAAACCATGATTGATGTTATTGGTTACACCTGAGTCAAAATGTCTGCTGTGAAGAAGTTCAACAATATTTCCTGACTTACACTTAAAGGACCAGTGTGTAAGACTTAGGGGGATCTATGAGCAGAATATGGCAGAAATGGAATATAATATTCATAAGTATGTTTTCTTAATCTATAATCACCTGAAAATAGAAATCGTTGCCTTTCCATTACCTTAGAAGGAGCCCTTTTATATCTACAGAGGGAACGGGCCCTATTCCAGTAGTAGGGCTCCACACTAACTTTTCCACTGTTAGCACTGGTGAGACAAACTTTCTCAGTGAATCGCACCAACACATGATTTGGTCGCACCAGCAGGTATTGATCAATGACCACTGGTAAGAAGTGTGGAAGGGCTCAGTTTTTAGGGAATGATGCATCAGTCTCTGCAAGTTTCGTGTTCCTTTCTGTTGTTGTGCAACTTCAAAGTGTCAAGCTAAAACTGTGTTGACCCGGTAACAAGTTTAGAGTTGACTGCAAAGTATGGGCCACATTGCCTACAATTTAAACATAGCAGAGCATTCCCCTCCTACTGTAACCATCTGATCCCCATCATGGTTCTGGCTAAATCTATATCTGTCCACTGCAGAGGCTCTCTCCACAACCTGGAGGAGGAACTAGTATAAGTGCATGAATTTGTATAATTGAGGTTGTATAGTTAAAATGTTAATTTAATAATATACTGTTAGTATAATTTTAATATATTAATTATATAATGCTACTATATTGATTATAATTATATATATATATATATATATATATATATAGCTTACCACTAGTAAAATATGAATTCCATTTACAGCAGATTTATTTTTGTGGATTTATTTTTGTTTATTTTTGGTGGGTTTTTATACATTAAATGCTTGTGCAAAAAAATGTTACATACATGGTGATTGAGTTAGTCTGTAATTAGTTAAATGATGCTAAGTGATAACTTGTCAATGATTATAACATCAGTGCATGCAGAACAATCAGTTCAACATTTGAAAATTTGCTGTAGCAAGTCAACATTTTTAATGTCCTGCCTCATCCAGGCTGTGATTGGTTGATCGCAGAGCACATCGACATTATGAAAAGTTGAATGTTCAAAAAGAAGGCATCTGATGGAGCTAAATGGCCAGCTAGCCAAACACGAACTTTCCTTATCTTCTGCCTATTGTCTTTTTTCTCACCGTTTCAACTGCCGCCGCATCTCTCTCGTTGTTTTTGTAAAACGAGCTGCTCAAACGGCCGCAGAGCCCAAAGATCGTGGCAGCCAGTCAGACTATGTTTTGAATGATTTCATGCTGCGTTCCATTTACCTCGGAGGTCGGAGTTGGGAATGACGTCACACCCGAGTTGACGGTGTTCCACTTAACAAGTCGGAAAACCTCGCTTGGCCAGCTGTAGTTTACAACTAGCCAGGTTAGCTATTGATACGCTGGTTGATTTTAAAAGAAAAAAACTGTTGATACCCGACAGCCATCGATTTAAAAAAAAAAAACAGCGCTGTTCTCAAACACGGAAGGCTGCCTGGCTTGCTTTATTTGAAGTATAATGCACAAATTCACCTCTTGATTACTGTATATCATCATTATATAACCCCCCCCCCCCCGGTCCCACAACCAAATTCAAACCATGTAAAAACCACAGAAATATGTTGTCTATATGCAATCCACTACTCCGCCCAAATCCTTCCATTGTCACAATCTTTCCCGAGTATACAACCAGACCAGCCATATAAAGGCTTATGTATATAATTACTGTCTTTATCTCTAAAGTGCTCATTCATACAGCAGCCTAACGTCCATATCCATGAGTAAAATATTAATATCAGATTTGCAATATTTATATTGAAGTAATAAGCTTGATACACTATATGAATAAACACACTCTTATTAAAATTCAACTAATTTAATAATAATCTGGATCAAGCCACCAAGTTCTTTAAGAACTCCAGCACAGAGAGAGGTACAAAGAAATAAACACATGTAAACGCAGCAGTTTGGCAGGTCTGAACGCAGAATGGGCCACATCAGGTCCGGATTCTGCAGACAGAGAAACACATATGAGCACATCACTCTCAAACACTGCAGGTTGTTCACCAGTCACGAGCTGTGAAACAACAGTACAGCTCTGTTGGTAAATAAAAAGGAAAAGTTACGTTGCGTTCTCTGGCGGACCTGGATCAGCTGTTAGCTGTAAGCAAACCACAGGGCTAACGCTAACGTTGCTACCTGGCTGTGTTTTAATGTTTTAATGTCCGGGTCTGTTTGTTTTGGAGAGGAGACGGACGACCTCTGAGGTAATTCGGCTCCCGGTAGAATTCTGTCAGGGCTCTGAAGTGGACCCAGAACAACTCTCATCAGCTGTTAGCAGTAATGTTAAACACTAGCAGGACTGAAGTTACGGTGCGGCTGTGTTAAAACTATAACTTAGCACAACATAACTGCGCTGTAATAACGGTATGCTTTATAAAATGTCACATAATTAACAAAATAGCTATATAATGTCAGTCCAGTGACTGTTAGCTGACAGCCGACCTGCCTCTCATTCTCCGGCGCTGGCAGTCACTCAGCCTGCAGAACGAACGAAAGACTGAGGAGGACCCATGTGAGTGGTGAACGAGTCGTTCATTCCTGCTCCACAATAGATGTCACGTGACAAATGATCGACTCAAACCTAGAGACCCACAGTTGAGAGTCGTGAACTAATAAATTCTGTTTCCTGTGCTGACGGAGGCCATGCAGCTGCCGTGTGACGAGTGAATGTAAGAGTCCAAGATCCTTCACGCATGCGTGAAAATGAACGAATCACTCACTGAGACAACCCGTTCCTCCCGAGTCATATACACGATTAGGTCTTATGAACGAAACATTGATTGAACGACACAACACTAGCTCGCATTGCATTTCAGGGGCATTTGCGAGTAAAGTAGTCGCGCTGTAGAGCCGTGCTAATGATCAGCTTGCACTCGCACAAATCAGACCACGTGAAATTTTTACTCGCACACTCTTAAAAAAAAAGTCACAGTCTGGAGCCCTGAGTAGCCCAGAACGGACAAACCAAAGACTGGCTCTAGAGAGGGCCTTTAACGAATTTCGCGGCCACTGTAGGTTCTCCTCAAGCAGGAAGCTTCCGGTCAAAGAACTGAGAAAATAAATTATGGCCCCATTTATAGGAAAATGGACCATAAAGCAGAGTATGCTTCAGGGCGGGATTATCTGTGATTGACAAGGCGTTACCATGGCGACCTGTCAGTCAGGCTACAGTGACTCGTACCCACGGCACTGTGTAAATTTAACCACTGTCGAAAAAGCTTGTTAGGAGTTGGCTGTTCTCTGGTGAGTTCATTTAGTTTTAAGCCTGTTGTTCGCTAGCAAAATTGTCAGCCCTGTTAAAATGACAGTTAACATGAACTACAGATGCACCTAGTTAAGCAAGCTAGCTAGCTCCGCACACAAGGGACAGACAAGGGGTATTCATTTGGTTGCAATCTGCACTCTCGCCGCTAGATGCCACTAAATCCTAGACACTGGTCCTTTAAGAAATGCAGTTGAGTTTGAAGTTGGTTCATTCTGTGCTGGGCATTAATAGTTTATATGCAAAGAAAGTAATAGACTATAGCAAAAGCTTTTGACAAGCAACAAAGTATTATGCAAATTTAAATAAATCTAAAATACCTCATTGTAATTCATACACACCAGTTATCATTGTATGGCTTTGTGTTTCACTTTATCAAGTTATTTTCTACCTCTATGAATATATTACAAAGTGGATTTCATTTTTATCAATCATTAACAATACAGGCGATATACACGTTAGCAAATAATAGTAGTATCAGCACTTTAGTTTATGTCACCACATGAATCATATTCATGCAATTATAGGTCTTCTGAGTTAAGACAACAAAAACAATGATAGTTCTCTGGTTTTAAAAGGGATTACTGTGGGGCTGGAGAGGGTGGTTAGGGATGGTGCTTAATGAATTGGATTACTGCACAGTGGTGAAGAACTCCATGGCCAAAGGAGGACAGTGTTACCTTCCAGACATAGTCTTATAATTCCATGTTTACTGATTAACTTAAACAGCAAACACTGACTAATACTGACTTGTCTTCTCCCAATGTGTGTGTGTGTGTGTGTGTGTGTGTGTGTGTGTGTGTGTGTGTGTGTGGGTTGGCTTGTGCGTGTCTCCAGACTCTTCTCTCCAGTGACTGTGGCAGCCAGCGATCACCCAAACTGATGAGGATCGTCTGATTGAGTTAAAAATAAGTTCCTTTTTTCTTATTTTGCCGAGGTAAGATCTCATAGATACTCATTACTCTGTATTATTGACAGTTCCTGTTTTCTGTAGCTATACAATATGCATAGTTGTATAGTGCTGATAGATGTTTACATCTGTCCTTTATTGGAAATCTGTTTCGCAATTTTATACTAGTTGTTTTACTGCAAACAAACGACCCTGTCATTTCCCAAACAGACTCTTATCTTGGTTCCAAGGCCTAACTGTGATGTTAACTTACTTTGGATTCTGAAGTTATTATATTATAAAACAAAAACATTGTTTTGAATGTTTGTGGATATTTGAAACTATGGGTTTAAAACAACAACACACCCATGTATATTGTAGGGTTGAATGGTTTTGGAAAAAAATATCTAATTGTGATATCATTTGCGATATTGGAGGGAATAATCACTTTTACATACGTATTCTCCTTTTCATTGAAAACACATTTAACTGATTATGATGTGATTTTTACAGGGATCTGTACCGAACAAAGATGTTTTCTTAAGTCTGTAGAATATGGTGTTGGCCAGGACAACTCTGCAGCAAGACGATATTTAGTTAACAACCCATTTTGCCTTTTAACAAACATTGCAGTAGGCCATGTTGAGATTTCAATTAATTGTTCAGCCCTAGTATATTCTACCGATTTAATGTTAGATTAATGTTCATGAATTTTCATTCCTGATTCAATGAGTATGCTAGAGGAAAGGTAGCTGTGCATCTAGCAAAAGGAAACGCCCTCTCTCTGGTGCTCTTACATTAATATACATTCACTTACTTGAAAAATAGATGCTATGCAATCCAGTACAACAGTCCTTTAATGAATACTATTTCCACTTTGCTTAAATATTAATTAATATTCAATGAGGTGTTTCTTGTTGAGGCTACAGCAACCTACTGAGCCTATCGTTTGTACTGGTGCTGTATTGGGTTGCATGTATTGAAGGTTAGGTGTTTGTTTTATTGAATGTGCTTATTAGACTTTGTATAGATATTACAAATACCTTTCAATGAAATGTAATCCAATACAACACCAACACCTAGGGCTGTGCGATATCATATCCTGATATAGTTCATTTCAAATACCAATATATATATATACCGATATTAAAATTTCTTTGTAAATTCAATGAAATATTATTAACTCACAATGTTTCTCTGCATCATAAAGGTGGGGTAAGCTATTCTGAAGAGAAATCCAACACCAGGACAAATACCAAATATACAGTGAACAACAACACAGCATGTAATGTGACCAATGTTAGCTAAGTTGTGGGTTAGCAAACTGTTGCTACTTGCTGCTGCAAAGTAAATATGAGAGGATGAGACGGCAGCTCCAGATAGCGATACAGCTCTCCTGCTGCTATAGCTATCATCACACATGTCTAGGTGAACTATAAAGTAAGCTGCATGTCCGTGGGCACATCATGGCTCAAACGGCTGGAATAGTGTTGCGTGGCTCGTCCAGACAATAGACTTCCTTCTTTGGTATTAAACTCCTCGTTTTAGCTTGCATGGTCTGAGTCCTCCTGTTCAGTATGATCCAGTTATGAGCAAACTTCACTGTCCTCCATGTTTGTTTATTCTTAATGCAAATTTCTTCCCTGCAACACAGGCAAGTGTGGAAGAATGGACCACAGTGAAATTAGTTTCAATTTGGATATTACTTTTACGTTGAATAGTCTACAGATGTCTGTTAAATATGCAACGTAAAACTAACTTCATCGTGGTGCAAAGCGTCAACACCTTGTAGTGGGGAATTTGCGACACAACAAAATAAACAATAGAGCATAATTTTCAACGACAGACGTTTTGCTATTGTCAAATCATAGATATCGTCATATCGCACAGCCCTACCACCACCGCAGTAAACATTTGTATTGGTCTGCCTCATATCGTACAGGGGTCTTTTATTTTTCTGATCATTAAATGTATATGTCAGTCTGTGATGTTCAGTCGCTAGGGATTGGTTCATCCACTGGACACCATAATATGGAAAAAAAAAAAAAGTTACAAACTTTTGTTTGCATTTACTGGTAATGTCACTGCTTTTAATCACATTTGAGCAATGTAGAAGAGTGACTGTTGCTTAGATGATAGTGCTTGCCTAAAAAAGGCTATTGAGGAAATGTGATTTATACAGTAAGAGTCTCCATTGGACATTTTCACTTAGGGGTGGACTCACCTTTGTTGCCAGTAGTTTAGACATTAATGGCTATGTGATGTGTTATTTTGAGGGGACAGCAAGTTTACCATGTTACACAAGCTGTACATTCAAAACTTTACATTGTAGGAAAGTGTCATTTCTTCAGTGTTGTCACATGAAAAGATTTAATCAAATATTTACAACATTGTGAGGGGTGCACTCCCTTTTGTGAGATACTATATTAATGACAAAAAATTTACACATCTGGGCCCATCGCAGACTAAAAAAGCACTGCTACTCATAGAAATGGACAAACCAAAAAGTTTGCTCCACAGAGTCTTATAATTTTTAGCAGTGGCTAAATGGGTAAGTTACACATTACAGTGAAAAAGGATTTGCTATACATGATGCCTCTGTCAATATATTGTCATTGCGTGAAATATAATTGTGCCTGGCATGCTTGTCAAATAATTGATGTTGCACTGATGTGTATAGCACTGATTTTTTTGATATAGAGGTGCCATTCAAATCCCTGTAGGGTATTATGTGTTGACCCACTGTTTGCTCAATGTTATGTACCCTTTATTTGTGTAGTTTTTTTTTTTTCAAAAGAGGAAAAAAAACAATGCACTATAAGTTGAAATGTATATAACCCCACCCCCACCCCCACCCCACAAAAAAAGGAACAAACCGTATCAAGCATCATGCTTGTTATGTCTGCTCACCCAACTATTGTAGGTATCCTGAACGTAATATACTATATTCTACTGAGGTTCAACTCTGATTGCCATCCACAGTGATTTGACCATTTTAACAGTTCCTACAGTAGCCAGTTCTCGAATGTTCATATATTTTGAAACACTTTGATAAAATGGATCAGGTTGTGACTGAGATACAAATGTAATAAAGACCAAAGAACTGAGAGACACTGGCAACATCTTAAGGACAATATCTTAATTTGTATTTCTAAATTAAGTGATGTTCTAAAGACAAAGCCAACTTTCCGAATTGTACACTTGAAACTAGCAACAAAGGGCCATGCTCAAGGCTCTTTGGGATACATGCCAAACGGGAATACATTCAACTTCGCTGCCATTTATTAGGAGGATTTTCTTCAGATATCCTTCATTCGATCTCAGGAAAACAGCACAGAAGGTTGCTTAAACTGTCCTATTTTTTCTGTCATACTGACAGATGGTTATGGTTTAAGAATTTTTTGATGATTTGAGATAGAAAAAGAACAGTTACATTCAACCACTAAATCATTAATATAAAATAGGAAGAACAGCACAGGATGATAGGCACAGGCTTATAGCGATTATGCCATTTGGAAGGCAGGTCAGTGAGTGTATTACCTTCTCTCTTTACAAGAATACAAGTTTATTGAATGTTGTTTGTGGCTAGAAAACAGCAAGAGTTTCCATTTGTTTCTCAGCTTTCGTCAGTTGAATATTTGCATCACTGGGTTAGACCACAACCATTTCATTTTGAAAGTGAAAGTAAGGACAACTGTCTTTACACATCTGAAAAGTTTAGGGAACCACAAGTGAATCTGTTCAAGTCAGTCATAAATCTCATTAAGTGTTACATTATTCTGTTGTAGACATTTTGTTGAATTAACAGTAAACCTGAGTTATATAATTTGAGTTTGACTTTATTATATTGGAGATCACTTATCTGTTAATATCATTCTCCTATATTCTTGTGTGTGAAGGCTCACATGAGAGATTGAAAAAGACATAGATCTATCTATCTATATATATATATATATATAATATTAATAAATAAAATGTTTGCTTTTTCTTAGTACAGAAAGCAAGTAAAAAGTTGAATGTTTTGCCACATGAAAATATCTTAATAAATATATCACTGTATCAGTGTGTAACCAGGCATCCACTAGTGTAGACCAACACAGGTGTTTAGTAAGCTTCCACTGCACAAGTCATTATTCAAGTCCTGTTTCATTGACCAAGACCTGCAGTAAAGTCAGTCATTTAATTCATTACTGTTTACAGTATTCGAAAATACAAGCAGCTATAGTGTACTTTGGAAGGACCACTGATATACATAAAACATAAATATATTCATATATTTCTTTAAATAAATTATATAATACTACAATACATTGCTTTATATAGAGTGAACCTGAGTTTATACATATGCCATATTGTTTAACGTTAACCGCCAAATAGGTAAGCACTGCACGTAATACCGGGGTCCATAAACCTGCATATAAACTGCATGTATGTCATATATTGTATAAGCTTTGTACTTGTTGCTTGTCAAGTGGCCACACAGACAGACGAGTTATTTTATTTTTTGAGGGGCGGGTGCGGTGAAACATCACGCGCTTGGCCGTGTCAATCAGTGAGAGAGTCCTCCTATCCCGAGCGCTACCAACGCTGACTCTTGTGTTGTTACATTGTAGCGGAAAGAATGTCGGAAAGGGCCGAGGATGACGTCAGGGGGGAGCAGCGCCGAGCGGCCAGGCAGCAGCTGAAGCAGCAGCAGCAGATCCAGCGGGGAGAAGGCTCCACAGCAATGGCGACTGTTGCGGAGCGGAGATCCTTGCCTAGTCCAGAAATAATGCTGGGACAGCCTTGGAGCAACTGGGTCGACGCCGCCAAACTCCACGGCAACGACGGTGAGTTCCCCAGCGTCCCGAATGTGCGCGAGGAAGCGAGGTAGAGCGCGACAGTTGCCAGTCCTGTCCTTTTTTTTTTTTGGCCGATTGCATGCAGTTTTTGGTTGGAATATGAAGAAACGCTACTGGTAGCAACAGCACGGGCAGGCAAGCAAGTGCAACTATTTATTTGTCTGTGTGTCGGATCGCCTCATTTTCAGGTGCTGAATCGGAGGAAAGTTTCAAAGACTTCGGGAAAAATCGAGATGCCATGCGTTTGTGCAGAGAAGGTGAGTGTGTTTTTTTGAAATCTAGGGCCAAAGGTGTATTTTGATTCTGGGGGTTTACACACATACATACACTTTACGCGCGTCGTTCAGCAAAATGTAAACCTACTGTAAATCCTGCGCGTCATGACTTGACTGGACAACCGGATATGATAAGTGAAACATGTGTCTCTTATTCGTGTGGTAGTTGACATTTACATCTGTCCCTAAAATAACTTAACGGTGAACAACTTAGACTCGCTGCAGTTGGACATGGGCCCACACGCTGTAATGGCAATACTATATTCTGTTTGGAGAATTAATGGGACTTTATTGTTCTGCATCCACATTGCTGCCATTTTACATATGAAACCATCCACCATATTTCATGGCTCCTCTTATCTTAAAGACAACAGTAAGGTTTTGTTGACTCAACAGTGTTAAGATAGTACACATTTTGAAAGTTAATTAGTAGAAAGTAGTGGGATTTCTCAAAACGTGAAAATGGAAATGTTACTGTTGAAACAGTGGCTGGGGCTTTTTGTAAAAGCCCCTTTTTAGTCTGAGTTTTATTAAAATATAGTTGACGATATTGCCACATGCTGCTTCAACACAAAGTATAACGGGCAGTAATGTTTTTTTACCACATATTTAGATATTGTAAGGAATTTGAACAAAATGCTTAATTTAAGACTTTGAAGTACCAACCAGCATGTCATACAAATTTCTGTTTTTTGTTTAAACTCTTAAACCCATCAACATGGATTTTCTTTTTTGAATCTACCAGACTACTTTGATAACAAAGTGATGTGCGATTATTTTCCTGCTACTAACTATGATGTTAGGTTCCTCTCAAAAGCTGAAACATACCATAGGTTTTGCTAATAGTTGTTGTTTTTTTGTTTTTTAAGGCTGACAGTTATTCATTCTATAATAGGCAGTAGCACAGAACTGTTCAGTCATGACAGAATAAAGAAAAAGGACACTATCTGACATAGGAGATAAAATCAACTATATCAGAATCATGCATCATCTGGCTTCTGAGCCACAGAGTGATGTTTCAGAGCAGTTTGTGCTGCAGTTTTATTTTTGGAAACACCTCGATTAGCGTTAGCTGTTTTGTCCTGCTGGCAGGCCTGGATTTAGAATGAGCCTCTCCACAAAGCTAAATTGTTATAACGATAAAACGTTGTTTAATTACAAATCAACAGACGTGCACCAGGCTCACCAAGATCTAAGACTGACATCAGAACTAGCAATTTGACATGATTAGTAGAAGACTAACCTGTTCATTTTTACTCGGACTGCTCACCACATTGAATGAATGTAAAAGCGTACACTCACAAACATGGTATACTTTGTTTGCCTTTTATGCATTTTAGCAAAACAAACATAGCTAATTTTAATGACTTTGCAAAAATGTTATCTCTTACTCAAGGACACGAGGCATCGAATTTGACAGTTTACTGATTCAGGTGAGACCTGCTTTAGAAAACCTTTCCACACTGATTTTTCCCAACTTTGTGGATGCACACATCTTTTCAATCATGCTGTCTAATAATATATTTGCAGAAAAGAGTAAAGATGGCTCATTTGACTTTGAACACATGATTTTGGCCCACACTTATGATGTCATCAGCGTGTGTCCAGCTTTAGTGTCTGTCTTTTTTTTTTCCCGTCTCCACATGCCACTGTAAAGGAAAGGGTTAATTGCAGGCTACTTCGCGGGGCACTTATCTAATGTTGCATTTGCATTGGACCACACTGTGGCATGTTTGCAGACCCTAAGACCGCTGCACAGTGTCAACAGCAAATGTCCTAGAGGCTCCCAATGACAAGAAAAAGACCGCTTTCACGTTACATACAAAATATTTAAAATGCTGTGATATAGATGACCCTGCATACACTGAGCTGGTGGCTGACCTAAAGAGTTGTCCACTTTGTGCTGAAGAAATGCTGGTGGCTGTTATTTTCTAAGGAAGTCGGAGAGCCAGACTGGTGATTTAAAATTCAATGTTGCGAGGTCACTTGACGTGCAACTGGCTTAAAACACGTCTCAGTCATGTAGCAGCGTCTGTCAGTGACTGTTGTTTGTGTCATGGAGCTGATCAACGCATGCTGCTCGTGGCAGAAGTGTGTGTTCATAGAACGTTATACTGTGTCTGTGTTTGTGTGTCGAGTAGGGGTATTACAAGTGGATGACTACACCTCTCCGCCGTGACTCACCACCAGATTCCTCCTGTGGTGTAACCGCCGTTCTGACACACACAGATTGTAAAAAAAAAGAATGTATGGCAATTAATGACTGGTGAATTCACTCCTCAGCTGTCTCGCTTTTTATACATTTTTACAGTCACTGTCAGGGAAGCTGGGAAATGTAGTGTCAGCCACAGGTCATATTCAGCCAGCATGTGTGCTGCTCACAGGCAGCCAGAGCTGCTCCTATTCCACCCAGATCATTCATCACTGCCATGGATGAGGATGCTGAAATTAACTGGACTCTCCTTCTCTTCCCCCTGTCTCGTGCTCACAGGCTCTGTTTCTCATCCTCGAGCGCAGGTCCTCTGCTCACTCTCTTTGTCTCGCCGAGGCCTCGGTCTGCTTTCCCTGCTCTTTCTCTCTCGTGTTTTTTCGTTGCCGCGCTCCTTTCTTGGTTTCGCTCGGTTGTTCTGTCTCTTCTTTCTCCACGGTGGCGACTTCCTTTCTCTCTCTCTCTCCTTTTCATCTATTACTTGCCGAAGAAGGAAATGGGAGATTGAGAATGGGGCAGACACAGTGGCGATAGACCACTTTTCAAGTCAGGCGGTACAGTTCAGTGGGTGCCAGCGCGGTGAATGCAGAGTGGCAAGGCGATCTAGCCGGTCTGCTTTTATAGTTGAGCAAGCCGTTTGGAGAACGCTCCAAGAGAACAACAGCAGCGGTTTGGGAATGAGTCTGGTTTGACCTTGCTATTGATCCAGCAAGGAAATGTGGTTCGCCTGTTGGACTCCGCAGTTCTTGGCCTGTTTCAATACAGGATGTGAGAGAAGGTGGAGTTTTAATGGAGAATACATGGGAAGTTATTGATTTCGCAAATATCTGTGTGCTCTCTCATTATAACTTCAGTTTGCTAGTGCTACAGGAGACTGGCTCATAGAGGGAATGGGATTAAAGCAGACGTGTAGAACCGAAAAGTTACCCAGAACTTTCAGGCTGGCTTTTGATTGCTGCTTAAATGGATTACGCTTCCGCAAGTGGCAACCTGGGAGGACCATCCTTCACATCACATTTCTGCACTTATCGTCTTTGCGGAGTAGGCAGACCCTTGCTTGTGCCCATCAGCTGTGTGTTTCCCTTCTCAAGTTCTATATAATTTACATGCTTTTGTCCATTAAGTGAAGACATTTGCCTTTTCTCTGTGGCAGACCCCAGCCGCTGTGAAAATAAGTCTTTTCGCTCCACTGCCGTTGAAGGAGACACTTAAGCAGAGTGGCTTCAGACAATTGACACATTAAGTAGCATCAGGCTTGTCAATTCATCCACACAAGACTGCCACTGACCTCCCTGAGAGGAAAGCAGCCAGGTAGGCCCTTTTTACATAGTCTTTGCTTAATGGCCCCCATCCCTTCCAGACTTGGCCAGTGATGTTTGGAGAACCCTTGACGTCCCTGGCGGAGTACATAGTGGAGAGGGGCTCCAATTCTCTCCTCTTGTTTCCTGTTTTCTGCTCATCTCGTCACAACGCCCCAGGCACTCTTTTAATTAGCCTCCTTAATTAGGTGGTTTCTGGTTCTCTGCGCCAGTGTAAATTTTGATCACATTGTGGTGAGGAGATTTGCCTAAGAGTGGCTCGTGCAGCGTGAGGCTTGGTTCATACTATGGGTGGCTCAAGATGCTGGAGCTGCAGACATGCCACTCGTGTGCCTTGGCATTCATGCTCCTCTTTGCTTTTTTTTTAATGATTGTGCATCTGAAAGGTGCACTGCTTTAGTGGCATTAGAGGAAAATTCCCATCATTACATTTCCCAGAATGAAGAAAGAACCACTGAAATCGGCCATTTCTTCAAGTTTCTCTTTGTTGCATGGTAATCCTGAACATAGGCACTGCACTGCTATGAGCTATCAAATGTTTTTAGGGGTCCGTGATCCTGTGTGTAATTGTTACTCCATAAAGTCGACTTGTGTCAGCGCCGATTCAGACCAAATCAGGTGGCCTGAAATGTCACTGAAACAGGGAGCTATCCAGACGAAGCTCATGGACCAAACTCTTGATTCTCTCCCAGTTGAGTCCTTGATTTATTAGGTGTACCCAGCTTTGATGTCTGGGTCTGGATGGAAAAATAGTGATACCAAGAAGCTTCCTTTGGTATGTGTTCATTTGTTTTAGAGAGAGAAGAGAGTGTGTGTGGTGTGAGTGACCTAGAGAGTTAATGAGGAGAGGGAGCGCCGGTAGAGAAAGCTGGTGAATCAGAGGAAAAAAATGTTTATTTTCTAATTGTTTAACAGCGGCTAACTTCTAAAGCACAAATAAACACACTGCCTCACAACCCTGCAGCTAATCACAGCAACGTATGAATCCAGCCTTAAGCAGGAGCTGGTTTTACGGGGTGGAGGTTTCAGAAGTATTTTAATGTTTTGTAATTTTCAACAAACTTTTAGAACGTGACAGAAAACCCACATCTCTCTGTTTTGATTATTTAGATTGTTAATGAATTGGTGGTTTTCATTTAACCTATCTGAACTATAAAAAGTCCAAGGGAAGGGATGCAGCAATTACCGGATTCCGCTGTTAACCGCGGTTTAAAACGTCACAGTTAATTAATCGTAAAGGCAGGGAACGGAACTGTTGCAACTTGCACGAAACAACAAAAACAAAGTTACACGAGCGGTGCACCAGCTTAAAGTGCCGTGCTCAGTGTTTCCTCTAGGATTTTTTTCAGCAGCAAGGGGAGGACAAACAGCACCTCTAAGCCTTAATGGCAGGAAAATCCTGTTAATATGACCTCAGAATCATTATAGGTACGACTGTTCATGTTTGCCTTTTGTGTCTTCATTTTACAGCTTCTGACATTTATCTGTAGACCTTAATAATTAATTTAATTATTTTAATAATTAAATTCAATTATTTTATATTAAAAAATAGCCATCATGAGAAACCTCCTCCCTTCTGAGGTGCATTTTATTTGCACAGTAAAATCCAAAAAGAAACGTCTCCTCATTAGCTTAAAAGGACTAGTTTGCATCACTAATTAGCTTTACTAACCTCAGTTCCTCCAGTCACCTCCGTCCTTTCTTTTCCAAAACCACTTTTTCCACCCAGTATTTTCAATGGCTTGTGCCGCTCCACAGGGTTTGTTTCTGCGTCGAGCAACATGCACCGCATCGCTTGGCGAGCTCGCGTGAACGCCGCTGTCAAAGTAGTTGAACTTTTGCGCTGAACCCAGCTTCCAGCACAGCGCAAATCGCTGCTTTTCTGAAAGGACCTTTATAGAAGACAGAATGTAGTCCTCTCAAGACCTTCAGTCACTGAACATTTTAAAGTTACATCCTGTTGCCTCCTCCTGTCTGATGAGAAATTGTTGCCAGGTGTAAAACACTAAAATAACATCAGGAGCTTATAAACTTCCAGGACTACCAATTACTTGCATTTCAGTTATTAATAACATAATTTTCACAAAAATTTGTATGTATGGATGAGAGTTGATGACTAATAGTGCAGTTTATTCCCCTCCTTAATAACAATTTCCCTGGGGGGAAAATTAAGTTAATTTTATTATATTAATAGTACTTAAATATTATAGACATATAATTGTTAATGTATTTAAATATTAAAAATCAACTTAATTAATTACTAGTGTTGTTAAATTAATGCATAATAATCGTGAAACTGATTATTCCTCTGAATAATCACATCCAAGGTGATGACTTCATATCCCTCGAAAGCCCAGATATTCAGGTTCCTATCAAATGAAACTGAGAAAAGCAGCAAATTCCCAACTTAGAAGCTTTAATTAGTGAATGTATGACATTTTTGCTCCAGCAATTAATCGATTATCAAAAGTCTCAGATAATTTTTCTGTCAATTCACTAATCAGTTAATCCATTTTAAATGGTAACTTCTGAATTGTTAACCCTGGGCCTGACAACATGGTCTCTCTCTGTAGGGATCCTTTCCACAATGTTGTTGGACACTTATAACTATCTCAGCCTGTCGGTGGCAAAAACAAGCACTTAAGTGGATCTACTTTGACGTGGTGCAATAGCCCAGAAGGATTACATTGCAGTTTTATTTGCTTTGATTTTTAAAAAATGTTTTTAATCTATTTTTATAATTTAATTGTGGTGTTCGCATATAATCTTAAATATTGTTTAGACTACCAAATTGTTAGATGTAAATTTTAAATAAGAAAAGATATTCATTATGAAAATTATTATTAAAATACAAGGACTTTTGGTGACTCTTCATAGAGTTGTGATGGAGAGAACGTTTGACAGGAGAAACCTTGGAGGTGCAGAATGTTTTGAATGAAGACTTTCAGCATTGGGAGCATGAAAGAGAAGGGAGAAGTGCAGCAACACAGGAAGCGTCAGAGTGTGGGGTGGAAACCATAATGATCTTAATTGATTTAACACAAATCATCTGCACTCTATAGTATATACATCTTTGACAGCAGGAAACCTTTGGATTGCTGGCTCAGCCCTTTTCCTGGTTCTTATCACTAGAACATGTTCACTATAATGAATAGAGACTTGTACGTGGGAATGATCTGGATTTACATGTGTAGACTTTGTGCGTCAGGTTGCCTCCAGTTTTGTTTTGTATTTTAATTAATATGGTTACGTGTGAAGTGCGCCAAGTGATGTCTGACATGACCAGTTTTTCATCTTGGTTTTATGCTAAATAGATTATCAAATTGAAAATTACCCAATCTTGAGCTATTACAGTGTTATGACAACAAATAATGGCTGTTTCAATGTGGATTCAGGGTTTTCAACACTCCAGGACAACGCAGGTCTATTTTATTTGCCTCTCCTTGACCTGTGGCCCCGTGTGGTTCTTCCCCTGTGTACAGACATGCCCATATTTGGCCAGTGTCCCGCACAGGACGACTTCTACCTAGTGATGTGCAGCCACTGCGGACAGGTAGTCAAGCCTCAAGCCTTCCAAGCACACTATGGTAAGTGTCAAGCACCACGTGCGCATGCACATTGAGTCGTCTTTCATGTGAACACCGTGCAGAGCTAGCTTAAGAGTTTCTGAATATTCTAGATAACTCCATACACGAAAGATGGGAGTGAATGTGGACAGTAGATCAATGAAGAAGGAACTAGCAAATTAGTTTTCATCTCTTGGAACCATATGCCACTTCCAGGCTGGTGGTGATATTTCACACACTAACGCACACTAGTATTATCTCTCACTCCCCTTTGTAACACTTTGCCTTCTCCATGCTGTAACCTGAGAAGGGACACCACGACTTAGATTGATTTATTTAACTCACTGTGTCACGTGTGTGTGTGTATGTATGTATGTATGTATGTATGTATTTTTTTTTTCTTTTACGTACAGCTCCGATCAGATTTCTGCTTCTGTTCATACTTCAGGGATGTGTGTATGTGCTTTTCAGTGCACGGATTCCCGCTACTTGGTAATTAAGCTGGATCCTTGACTAGAGTGCTGAAATGGATAAATTTTAGATCTGTAAATATAGCTATTGCATCACTGTGGATCTTGACAGTGTTCACGGCAAGTTGACAAACGCCCACAGTCGCTGAAAGAAATAAGCCGTCTGTTCACTCCCAAACTCATTTCCTTGAAATGGTAAGGAAGGCGGCATGTTAGAGCGACGCCTATCGTGTCCTGTCATGTGGGGCTGTTTGTTTGCAGTAAGAATGTATATTTGTAAAGTTTTAATGGAGGACATGAATAGTTAAGGTCGGTTCATGTGGCCTTGTTATGACATGAATCTCATGGGTTCAGCCCTTGTTCGCATCAGTTGTTGTCTATGTGTATTGAGTTTCAGTCGCTGACTTATTTTCTCCATGAAGTGTGACACCAATTACAGTGGTCACGTTCATCCACAAGAGGGAGGTATAACAGCACATGGCTCTTGGAGTAACTGTCCTTGCTACTGTGTCAACAACACTCAAAGAGAGGACTCCTCCCGCCCTGCTAAACAATAGACTGATACAGCCCTGTCTAGACCCGACTGTTGCTCATCAACGGCATAATCGGTTTGAGTTGTCATACCTGCCTGGGAATTTTGAATGAGGAGTAAACAAACACGGGAGGGCATTTGGAGTAAAATCTCACTGACAGCATCCCAGCAGGAGGTACATCTTTAACAGGGTAGTGTTGTGAACGCAGGAAGCACTCAAAATGAACAGTTGTTTGACTAGTTTCAAGCTGTGTGTAGCGATTTCTTTTGTCAAGCTTTTCCACCATCTCCTGTATGCTTCTGACTTATTGTATAGATTAAATTAAACAAATTAACAAAGAAAAAAAAATAAACAAAGCAGCTAATGGTGCTTCCCTTGACCCCCATTCAAGTAGGAGTTTTTAGCACCGGAAGATGACAGCAACTAATGGTTATTTTCATTATTGATTTAATAAGATAATCATTTTTCTTTAATTAATTGATTAACCCTTTAGTCTTGTTTTGTCTGACTAAAAGTCCAAAACCCAAAGATTTCCCATTTACAATGGTATATAATAGACAAAAGACATTTGAGAAGCTGAACTCAGATGATTAATATATTATTAAAATTCTTGCAGATTAATTTTCTGTTGCTTGACTAATTGTTTTAGCTCCACACCGGAACAATCTAAATCTAAGTGAAATTCGGTGGCGGTGCTACTATACGTGAGAGGGTGGGAGTGCTCTTGCTGTGATTTTCCTTCCCGTCTTCCTCCTTCTGATGTCCTTATAGGAAGACCCCATGTGGCATTAACACTGGGCAAAGGCACTGATCTCGGCACCGACGAGATGGTCTCAATATGATTTCTGCATGCTTCTTTGAGCCCATCTGTCTCCCGTTAGGTGTCTGTGCTTCTCGGCTGAGGCTGATCCCAGCAGGAGGCGACGCTCACCGCAGAACTGGAGGCTGCCGTTTTATGCATTCATTTGTGAACTTGTCCAACAAAGCCTTTAACGCAATGCCTTGGCTGAGTAAGCGCACAATTGGAGAATGCACCTTGAGCTTAGATAGCAGTGTATTTATTATTTTTACTAAAACAGAAGGGTGATTATTGTTATACAAATAGTGTACCGAGGCCAGGCCATGCTTAGGGCTTGAACATGGTGCTTGTGGAAATGGTCGTGAGGCCGTCACACTTGGTGTATTTCTCCCACCCCTACAGCCAAGGATTTCCCTTAGGACTGTGCCAACAGTTTGATAGTGTGAAATAGGATATTAAGGCTCCTCCTATTCCTTGTGTCTTTTTTTTTTTGTCTTTGCCGCTGGTGTTGGCTCTTTTCTCAGTGTTAGTAATGTTAGCTGGGGTTTCCTGGTGTGAGTTTGTGTGCAGGGTGTGCTGTTGACTGGGACAAGACAGCTGGGGTAGGAGGGGAGGGAGTGAAAGAGAGGATGCTAAGTGGAGGGAGGGAAGACACCTGGAGTTTGTTTTGAATGGGTGTGTAGAGAGAGGCACTCTTAAAAGCTTCTTTTTTTTCCTCCCCGAAAAAGTTGGACTAAGCCCATACAGTTTAATTGGTGGGTGGGTGTGTGTGTGTCAGGGGCTGATGGAGATCGGGAGTGGCAGCTCTGGGCGTGCATGTGTGTTAGTAACCCCTCGACTGTTTCTGCAGCAACAATTGTATTTGCTGATCACCTGCTGAGACTGAGCTTTGGCCCACGGCCCAGTTCCCAGCTACACCATAGGGTTATCCCAGTAAAAGGTTAGCTAACCAGGCCCACACCTCACCATGGATGCCGACAAAGGGCACAAACAGGTTTTCGTTTTTTAATCAAAACCGGTTCATCCTCCTAAAGGTGTATCCTCTTACATTCACTTCATGTTTGTTAGTAGGTTTTTCCTCCTCATTATTTGCTGTTTTGCCCATGTGCCAAAGTGTTGACAACAAGAGGGTCACGTTAACCTTCAGTCGCCTTTTGCTCATCAGCAGACACCTCTCTGTATTTGTCTCTCTTTCGCTCTTAGAGTCTGTGCGAGTCGGAGAGTTTCCACACTGGCCATTGCTCTTTCAAAATAAATGGGTGATATGCAATATTCTCCGAAACTCCAGGATCTGGGAGGTGCACTACCACGCGCCGCAACAACTTTGTGGAGCCTACGTGCTTGACGCAAGAGGCGCGCACCCTGGCGCCGGGAACACTGTTGAGCATAAACAAAGTGCAGACAGTCCTCGAAGTGCCCTTAGGAGCACAGTGACATACTCAAGCCATATACTGTGTTTCGGCCTTGTGGTGTTCTTTGGTAATTCTGGACTCTATGAATTGAGTCTATGTTAAGGAACAGTAGTGGAAATCCGTCAATCTTTTATCCTACGTACAGGGTCACGGGGGGCTCCCAGCTGACATTGGGTGAAAGGCGGGGTACACCCTAGACAGGTCGCCATTCCATCGCAGGGCCACACATAGACAAACAACCACTACACTCACATTCACACCTAAAGGATAATTTTAGAGGCACCTATTAACATAGCCTGCATGTCTTTGCAAGGCCGGGGCAACCAGGGTTTGAACCCACAATCTTCTTCAGTAGTGGAAATGTCAATGGAATTATTCTGAGTGTGCCATTTTATTGTTGTCTGCTGTTGCTAAAAATAGCAAGTGATGAGAGCTTCGTTTGAAAGCCCAAACCGTGCTGTGCTTGTGGGTCCACATGCAGGAGACCAATGTTCGAAGATGTTTGGAAACTGTGGTGTGCTTGAAATTTTTGTCAAAGGAAAAGATATTTAGTTTTGGATGCAAGCACTTAGTGATTTTTCTTTTTTTCTCCTATTTTTTTGTTTCCATCCACAACGGAGTATCATCCTAACCTTTTCTGCTGTCGTACTGCCTTTTATCAGTATGCACACTAGCACAGGCAGGAAATGAAGCTCTTGACCTGTTGGCTGGTTCTATTTCAGGCAGAGTTGGCATGAATCACAAATGCTGCTTTTTTGTTGTTGAGGTAACTTGCTCACTTCTGTCAGAGGAAAGATTTCTATGTTCCCATGTGTCTTGTCTCTTTTCAGTTATTGCCACATTTACACGTATAGACTACTCTGTTATAAGGATCAAAGCTTTGTGATGCTTAATTCTGCTCATCAGTTTAGTGTTATGTTTTAACGCCCGCCTGGTTTATACTGTCACTCTCTGTCACAGAGAGAAGACACAGTTCGGCCATCAAGCCAGCCTCCACCTCGCCCTTCCCCGTGCCGGGCAGGAACCGGAGCAGCGGCAGCGGGCCTGGCCTGGGCTCGGGGTCTGTAGCTGGAGTGGCGAGTGGAGGCATCCTTGGCCGACCTTCCACCGCTGGAGCCAGCTTATCCTCCTCCTCAACGTCCTCCTCCAATCCCAAACTCCTCAAACCAGCCAAAGAGAAGCTGCCAGGCATTCAGCGAAGACCCCCCTTTGCACCCTTCAGGATGCTCCAGCCGGAAAAGATGTGAGTTCCACTGTGTGACATTTGCAGCATTGTGTGTTTGTAGGTTTGTGCAATATGGCAAGACTACGGCTGAAGGATTTATCGTTTCATATCAAAATTGCAATTTAAGAGTGAAATGTAACAAGAGAAAGTCTGACAATTGCTACCTGAAAAATTACTGAGCTAGTTAATTAACATTAATTTGTTGAGTGGGCCACGAAACAAAAATGAAATCTCGGCTGTTGCCTGGTTAATATGCTCGCTCCTGTCTGTACATTTACACTTGGCCAGAGATGATTTTGTGGAAGAAGAAACACCAGTTTGTATTTAACAAAAAAGAAAAAAAAAAAGGAGCCGGCTGTGTCCTTTGTAATAAAACCTAGGCAAGTCTTCAGTACATAAATACACCCATCTTAATATTAGGTATCAAAATGATGCATTTATAAGCTTAAATTATTTATATGACCAGACTGTTTAACTGGAGGTAGACGTGTCATGTGTATGAAACCAGCGAAGACGTATCACTTTCCAGAATTGCAGTACACTTGAGTTTAGGGCTGCAGCTAACAATGATTTTAGTACTCAAAGCTTCTACAGATTATTTCATCGATGCATTGTTTAAGAAGTACTTTTGCTTGGCGAAGAATACAAAGAATTTTGCGTCGATGCTTTTTAGTAATCAAATGAATCGATGAATGTACCGACACCGGTGCAGACGGCAAACGAACCCAACAACAGACAGGTTTAATGTTGTCATCAAGTTACTCATGTAATTAACATTAATTAGCGACCGCAGATGTGCTTGGTCGTTGGCAGTGGTTGTCATTTTAAAGGGGTTATATTTAGTGTCAGAATGTTTGGAGGATATGTGGCTTGTGAAAAATGGGACCAATATTTACTACTTTGACTTATGGGTGAAAGAATCTGTCGTAATCTGGCGCTCGTGTTCACATCTCCCAATGGAGCTAATCTACTCAGGACCCACCACCAGTCTCCTAAAGGGGCGAGGCAGAGACGAAACCCATGTGACGCAGATACAGGACATGACTCCTTTTTAAACCAATCTCATTTCACCAACTAGGGAACAACTTAACGTGAAGTCAACATTCAACAGACTCAAACCACCACACTGTCTTCTGCTGAGCTGCTGAATGATGCTCTGATGCTTACCTTTCAACATGGTAACTTACTGTACTGACAAACTGGTTAGCTGCCTCGCTAACACAGCAGACAGATGTGATAAGCATTAGTGACATGACGGTTGTCAGGGACAGGGTTACATTAGTTATATTAAAAAGGGAAAATGATGGGTTAATTGTTTAATTATCCAGCAATGTATTCACAAACTTGTTAGCAACTTGGTCTGCACCACCATCTGCTTAAATACTGTACTCTGCTACAGTAGTGTAGCGAAACATTTCCATCATGCCCTGTGTAGAGCTGAACTGAGTAGTTTGTGAGGTTTGCTGTTTGTAATGTGTCTGTCCAGGTCATGGTTGCTTATGTTAATAATTGTCATTTTTGTGTTGGGTTATAGTTTTAACCATCTGTCAAGTGGCTGTTGTATTTCTTGATACTAGCTGTATTTTACTGCTGTAGCTCATGTTTTTGTCCCTTACGTTAAATGACTCAGGATAGTCATTGATGAGAACTTCTTTCTTGTTCTGCACTGCTTGTCACAGTATTGTAAGCAGCGCCCTCTGCAGGATAAACGCTGAAGTGACACAAATTTATTATAAACAAATAACAAAAAAAAAAAATTGCTGCATATAGCCAAAATGATGTAACTACAGATATCATCCAATAATTTTGGAAGACTCAAATATCGGACGTGCTCTACTCAGGATGTCTCTAGATCTAGGTGACTGAATCCATTTCAGTAGGTAGCTCAGCAGTGTTTTAAATGACAGACTTCTGGTACAGAGAGGGGTCTGAATTTCCCCGTTACCGTTTTTTTTTTTTTTTTTTTTACAGTTTTTCAAGTCTGTCTTAAAGAGGGTCTTCCGTTTTGTATCTATCTGTGACAGGGTTTGCAAAAACACAACAAGGGTTTTTTTTTTTACTGAAAACTAACTTTGGAAACAAATCCACCTGATTGGTTTAACCTGGTTGGCTGAAGCCTCATATTGGCTTCAGATAGCTTAGATTGGAATGTATTTCTAGAACATCACAATATATGATGATATATATTAGATGAATCTTCCGTGACAAAAGATTTGATCGATATTACGCAACTCTGTACTGTATATACTAAACTATGATGAGCCACCTTGATCTATACCCAGATATGTTATATTACATTGGGTAATCATTAATTAATGGTGTAGTAGTCAGAATACTATAAACACTACAGTGTTATAATTCTGATATACAGTTCAAACATATCTGTGCAAATGCACGTCCCCTCATACAGTTTCATTTTGATTTAGATTCTCTTTTTAATAATCGTATTACCTCAACTCTGGCTAGTCTTTAACAACTCACCTTGTGTTTGAAATGTTCCTACCATTTAACAGGCTGCAATCTACATGAAGAATTGTAATGAGTTGTAAGTGCAATATAGTGTCATTTATTTATTAATCTTTATTTCAGCCATGGATCTTTTACTTGAGTCTTGATAAATGATGAATAATATTAGATTCATGTTTTGTCCTCCCCAGCCCCATCCATACGTGCACATCTCTCTCTTACCATGCGGTTATCACTGGCTCTGTGTTTCTAACTCTCAGCTTCCTCCTTGCTGCCCTCTTCATCTCTGTAACCTTCTCTTCCAGCCTCACCCCGGCTGTCAAGGTGGAGAAGATGCACCTGAGGGTGGACTCGTCAGCTAAGCTGGTGCAGGCGCCATCGACCCCCGCCACCACCTCATCCTCCTCTACATCGTCCTCTAGCACCACTGTGAGCGCCAACACTACCACCATCACCACCTCCTCCTCATCATCAGCCCTTAAAACTGGCCTTAACTGTCCCTCCATACCAAAGCCTTCATTATTGGGTCAGATTCCCAACGGCAAGGGCCACCTCTCAGTCCTCTCAGACAAGAAGCAGGACAGCAGCAGCAATGCCAGTAGCAGACGCCACCTTAACAAGAAAGTGGCAGGTCAGTTGGAGTGGGGGATGGAGGGAAACTTTTACAGTTTTGTTCTCTCAGCATTTTTTGAGGTCTAATTTGTGAATCCAGTTTAGATTATGACATTCAGTATTTTGATGTTTTCTCATATCTTGCTTGGTCCATTTCAAAATAGGGTAAAGGATTACTGAACTGTGACTCACATACCAGATGAAGTACTTGATCTTGACAGGTCCTTTCAAAGGGGATTTCCTGTCATCGGGGGAGGGGGTTCGGTTAGATACTTTCAAAATCAAGCTGTCTCTTGCTAGTTTGTCCAATGTTACCTACCCTAGATTTAAATGGCTAATACTTTACATAACATAACTTACAGTTAAGGATGTTAGCAGAGCAGGTGATTTCTCACAATTTATTTAAGTTTTGACAACAGTTTTCTTCTCCCTCACTCCTCTCCTGTGCCTTCAGAACGCGAGTTCAATCCAGATACCCACTGTGGCGTTGTGGATATGACAGCTCGGAAACCATGCACAAGATCCCTAACATGCAAGGTAACCGGTCTCTGCTATTTGCTGTCCATTTGGGCTCTATAATATATTATTTAAAACATAAAGCTGGGGTCGGTTGTTGCATTAGGCCTACCGGTTTTATTTACCGAGCCCTCTTCTCTCTAGCATGAGCTTTGCATCTTTGCAACTGGCTGTGCCTAACCAATCGTAACTCCTAATGCCTAAACCCAACAGCCAATCAGAGGCAGCATAGGGCCGGTCTTTTTTCTAGTCCATTACACTGTTGAGTCTGACAGCTGAACATGTGTGGATGGTAAAAGACTGGCGAACGTTGGAAAACAAACCTGATGTAAGATAGAAGTAAGCTAGCTTACAATGTGAACTGTCCTGTCAGATACAGTAATGTTAAGTTTTGCTTTGCCCGCTGTTATTAACCAGTAATGTTAGCTAAGCTAACTGTTCAGAGCAGTGGCAGCAACCTGGATATAATGTAGGCTAATGTCAACAGGATGAAACGTGTTGGCATCTTTGTTGTTTACACTGGGGACGCTGGGGACATGTCCCAATCACTTTTTGAAAGTGTTTGTTGCTTTGAAAAATAGCTTGCAACATGAAATGGCAAAGAACCAATGAAAGTGCTTTGAGAAAGGTTTATCTGCATTTTTAAGTAAGAATAAACAAGCTACTGATTATAAAATGACCCTTAAACATGCAGCACCAGTCAGTAACTTTAACAACTTCTTGTCACAGTTTCTATTTGGCCAAATTTTCCAATCTCTCCCCCTCTCCTTTTCGTGGAATTTGTTGACAATAACAAATGTAGAATATTAGCAGACTTAATATTTAATTTTTTATAGAATTGATCTTATTATTTTCTGCAAAGTCACACATACAAAACTATAATACTAAATAAAATAAATGAAGAAGCCATCGTTGGACTGGTACCCAAGTAGCCCCACTTCCCAAACAATAATTCTGACCTTTGACCTTTCCCAATTTTCCACCAGACACATTCCTTAAGCCAGCGGAGGGCGGTGCCAGGGCGGAGAAAGCGCTTTGACACATTGCTGGCGGAGCACAAGAACAGAACAAGGGAGAGAGAGAGAGAACTCCACCCTCCCCATTCCCAGCAAAACCCCTCTCTCAGGGAACCACACCCCTCCTCCCACCTCGTCGCCGCTGCCCATGACACACACCAGGTCACTCATGGCAACGGCACCGCCCCAGATGCCACTAAGCCTTTGCCACTTGGCAAGTCCAAATTTCACAGCCCTGGTCTTCCACGGTACGTCCTGCTCCAGATCTGTTCTTGTATTTCATTCAGTCTTTTGTGTATTACCTGTAGCAACAAACCGGGCTTCCTTGCTGAGAGGTGAAACAAACACAAGTTACAATTTAGCATTTGACACGTTTTGCATGGCAAATTTGAAGTGAACATTATCGGCCATACTATCCTGTCCATCAGACTAAACAGCGGTCAAGGAGGTGGTACCCCAGGAGACCCTGCAGTAGTCAACGAGTCACCACACCATCCCCAAACTATCCCAGATGGGTTTTCCCGACCCTCCAGTGACGAGGGAGAGAACGAGGAGCGGGAGGACAACGCTGACAAACTGGACTGTCACTATTCAGGTTATCACCCTCGACCGGCAGCTGTAAGTGTGCTCCACCATCACTGGTCTCTAATCAGCCGTAGACAACTTTCCTTTTATGTTACAGTAGTTAAAGAAGCTGTACACGACATTCACTGGCACTAAATATCGCACTAGAGCACCAGCATCTCAGACCAAAAGCAGACTCCACTGAGTAAAAATAGCAATTTTACCTTGCATATCATAAAACACACTTATTTCAAACTGGACAGAAACAAAATTTGATTGAGCAGGTTGTTATTATAAGTGTCTGGGAGTCCCCACAGAGGTAGACCTTTTTGTTAAGATCCTTTTTATTCAACCAGAAACTGACGTTATATCGTTCTAGCTCACTATTAGACTCCATTGATTAAAACACACTTCATTCAAACTGGACAGAAACGAAATAAAACTCACCAAAAACATCTTGGCTAGTCTTTCCACAAGCTCTGGTTTGTTTGCAATAAATCTTAAATACATGGCGTTGGATGAGAAAAGAAACAGCTGTTGTATTGCTGTCCTCAAAGCTAACAGCTTCACAGAAAAGGGACTCGTATGCGCTTGCGGCCAGACCAAATCATAGACCAGAAATTGGAAACACAAACCGTTTGAGTGTGACGTCATTCTCTACTTACTCCATTATATCTTTACAATCCAATAGTTGTTTGCTCATATACAGAATCTTTGAAGGATTTACAGAAAATAATCCATTATTTGTTTCAGACATCAGAAATTCTAAGCACCATTCGCTTTTTATGATTGACAGTATACTTCAAGGTTGTTCATTAAACAAAATTGGTAATTGCTGCCCCCATTCTGTTCCCAGTACTGTACCTTTGGAAGTCGACTCTTTGGGAGAGGCTGTTACTCCTTTGACCGGCGATGGGACAGAGTGCGATGTGCCCTAACCACGATGATGGACAAGCATGTCAACTCTCAGATGTGGAAGTAAGTCTTGTGGCTTTAGGGACATGATAGCCTTCTTGTCTTTTATGGTTTTAACAGTCTTATCTAATGAATGAAATTCTTCCTTGTTGCAGAAAAATCCCCTTGGCCTTGGAGAACTCCTCCGTTGCACCTACCCATAGGACAAGCACAAATTCCCATGGTAGCACTCCCTCTTCAGGCTTCCTGGGCCCCCCTGCCACCTTGCCCCAGACTCCTTATAGCCAATCCTACGAGGGCAAGTCCGTGCTCTCCTATGGGACCACCTTAAATGCCCGCAGCTCCCCACAGGGCGGGGCTGAGCACCCGGCCTACGGCATTACGCAGGCCCGACAAGTGTCTTCGTCGCCGCAGATGCCTTCAGCCCACTCGTCCTCATCCTCTTCTTCAGCTCCTTCCCTAGCCTCAGGCCGGGCGCTTAAGTCCCGTTCCTCCAGCAGCAGCACTACCAAGTCCTCATCGTCCTTCAGGCCCAAGGAGATCTCCTCTGGCTCCTCCACTCCTGTCATTCCCAACTCCACTGGTGGGGGCAGCAGTGGAGCCAGCAGTAACAGTAGCAGCACTAGCTTCAGCTCGGGGAAGAAGAGGAAGAACAGTTCTATTCTCTCTTCATCACATGGCCCCTCTGACTCCTCCTCTTCTAATGCCATCTACACTTCCTCCTCTTTCAAGAAGAACTGTGCAAATGTCGGCAGCTCAGGGAGCACCTACCACCACAGCTCATTAGGTCCTGCATCCTCATCGTCATTATCCTCCTCCCACAGCGGAGTCCACAGCGTGGGGCTTAACTGCGGCCCCACTGTGCGAACCAACTCACTTAGTCTCAAGGCAGAGCCTTCTGGAGGTTCAGCAGGCGGCTCCTCGGGGCCGCCAGCAAGAGGGCCTCCCTCGGGCAGCCCTGCGGAGTCCATCAAGCGCATGAGTGTGGTGATGAACAGCAGTGACTCTACTCTTTCCCTGGGGCCCTTTGTCCACCACCAATCCTCATCCGACCACCACACCAGCTTCAGCCACCACTCCTCAGATGGGCGCCTGGAGGGCAAGAAGCGCAAAAGCTCCCCTGCCTCCAGCGGCATTAATAGCGGAGCTGGAGGAGGAGGGCTTGGGGGAGGAGGAGGGGGACCTGGACCAGGTAGACCCAAAGTGGCCAAGTCACCTGCCATTAACAACATCCATGGGAAGCACGGGCGGAGCATTCCGGGGACACCAGGGCTACCCAACAACTCCCATTTACATCAGGTGCGTAATGTACTGTGCCATCAATTTTTAATGACAGTGGGGATAATAATAATAAATTATTATATTGTACATCTCCCACATTTCACAAAAGTTTTAAACTGCACTCAAAGCTATCTGACAGTGTTGCTGAATAAACAAGCGGTAGCCACAAAATGTACATGTAAATGTGTAAAATTTTCTGAAACAGTGGATTGATTAGTTTGACAGAAGATTGATCTGTGAAAATTGTAAAATAGTTTAATTCGTTTTCAATCTAAAATGCCAAACTTTCACTGGATCCATTGTCTCAGTGAGGATTTTCTGCTTGTCTCAGTTTTAAATAATTGTAAAATTGGGGCAGTTGGTTGGGTGACACAAGAAATTTGAAGACTGCAGCTTAGGCTCGTCATTTTTAACAGTTCATAGGCTAATTGATGAATAAAAACATAATTAATGAATTGCATCCCCACATCATGAATAAAATGGATATAGAGAGCCAAAGTCGTGACCTCACATCTGGACTCTGGAATCCCAGTGTTTCTTTCATCGACCTGTCTGGGGAAAAAAATGAAGCACGTTCCTGGGTTTACTTTCCATATTCTAACACTAAGTTGGCACCCACTACAGCACTGGTTTTAAGAAATTGAAACCTTTTGTTTAATTTAATGGGGGTTAATGATTTCTTTTAGGAGCGCAGAAAAAACTACAAGGGTACCGTCATCTTAATTTAGTTTTGTTCATATCCATAAAATTCAGCAAAACTCTCGTAAATAGGTGTCTAAAACGTTCTACAGCGTTCAGTCCTTCCTTCATTCATTCATTCATTCATTCACTCAGCTTGTCAGTAAAATCAATTAAAGGAGCAGATAGATGTATAGTTTAAACTGGTATAGCATCATCCTTAACCTGCAAAGTGAGTCCGCTTGCGTCGCGTGACGGCTATGCCGCGGCTGCCTGAGCTTATCGCAACCATTCTAGTGGATGCATGTGAGTCCACCAGACGCGACACTGCGCAGAGAATACACAGCAGGTCTATTTTTGGCGGAAGCCGTGAAAAGCTGCACAGAGCAGATGGAACCAGGCAGGAGAGAGAATCTGGTCAATTTTTTTTTCTTAATCATCAAGCACCAAAAACAACTGATTACCAAGTCAACAAAATCTAAACAGGATAATTTTATTCATTCTGATTGTTCTTCCCGAATCTCAGTTCTGACTCCAACGCCTTCACCACAATTCTTGGGGTGCGCATACAGTTGATATTGACTACCACCTATATACAGAGTGCTAGCCTCGAAAACCAAGATGTTTTCTAACATTAACTTAGCTCTCCTTATTAGCTAGGCTCCTTACATGCTTGCTAATAACTTTTTAAAGCTGGGTCTCTGACATTGACAGAGTTTTGTTGGACAGATTTGTGCAGCTGTGTTCATGAGGGAGCGAGAGAGAGAGCAAGAGGATGTGCTGCGCGAATGTGCTATGACGCTCTGCAATCAAATACGATTTTAAATAGGCCTAGTAAAAAAAATAATCGAAAATCAATATGTGGCGGTCAGCGTTCATATTGTGGTGGGCCGCCACATACAAATGAACGTATGGGAAAACTGTATATTGGAATAATTTGTAGGCATCATTCGTTTACCTTCAGTATAAAAGGTGAAAGCCATCTGTGTACCTAGTATGTTGCTACTGTTAGCGTTAGCTTAATCTGGGGCGTCATTGTAGCTGGAAGACCACAACACATTAAAGACGGTGCATTCCTTCAGATTCACGCTGTGTTTAAGTAAATGCTTCATCATTCTCCTTATTGCAGGTGCTGCATTTTGCTGTGTCCTTTTTTTCTTTTTTTTTTTTCTTTTTTTTTTTTTGTGAAGCTAAGCCAAACTTTGGTCCGCCATTGTCCAGGAATGTAACTCTTCTTGCACGCTTTGTTGACATACTGTAACATATGTGAAGTTAGGTCAGCATAGCAGGTCCTGGCAGATAAGTGCAACTTTTATGGACTTTAAAATGCAAAACATTAGGACACGATAAGCAGAATCGAAATGCATGTGTCTTAACGGATCCACGGTTCTGGAAATTTAGAACCAGTTCTCGTTACCCAACTCTAATTGGACCTTTTGTGCTTGCCTAGACTGAGAGATGACTTAACAACCATTTTAACAGATTTTTTTTTTTTTTTGTCCCTCTTCCCCAGCCAAAGGCTCGTCCCTGACAGCGGTGTCCGGCTTCTGTGTATGGAACCGGCAGGCGGACGGGGAATAGTTCGGAGCAGTCCGCATACTGCTCTGGACTGCACGAGGCCTTCCAAAATCAAACCCACATTACTCTCAGCTTCCCACAATCCTCAGGGTGGAGATGATCTGGACTGCCCAGTGAAGTCAATGTGGTCCTTCCTCTTTCTCCCAAAGCCATGTGTGTGTGTGTGTGTGCCTGCGTGTGTTTGTGTGTATGGGGGGGGGGGGGTGGCACTATATGGGGGATAGCGTGGAGCACCAGGGGTCTAATGAGCGAGCCAAGGACCCCCCACGCAAGTGTTGTCCCTGTATTCGGAGAGGTCTTCCTGTTTGGTTGGAAGTAGGAGGAACAATAGCAACAGCCATGGGTCTCTTGAGCTGCGGTTCAAAAGCTCTTCGGGTTCAGGTTAAGGGCTGCCGCAACAAGCCGTCGTGACACTGAGCAACTGGGGAGACAGCAAGCCGATCTCCTCCGTGTTTGTTAGAATGAGTGTGTGAATGTGAGTGCGCGTACGAGTATTTTTCTCACGTCAGATTCTGCTGGACTACTGGAATTTCCAACTTAATTACACCCCCAGCGCCTGATCTCAGAAGCCTTGGAAGGAGAGCACGAGGAGCAGCAAACTGTTACTTGCAACACCTTAACCAACAAACAATCACCTTGTTGTTTCACTTTCTGTTAGACTGACTCTCTGGTGACAACATCGAGTAGCCTCGGGTTACGCGCAGTAGCCTTGAGAGGAGCCCGTAGGGACGATCTGGTCAATTCTTTTATTATCCAGAATAATTATGCAAGAGTTACCTTTTTATGATTTCTTATGAGCTTTTTTACACCGAGCTACAAAGAGTCTTTGTAGACAGTGGTGACGAAAAGTTGTGCTTTCAAATGTGAAAAGGACGCCTGATGTGCCCATTCGATTGAATCTTTTGTCAGAGAGCGAGCTTGGTCTTGAGGACACCTGTTCATTTTATGAATCTTTTCTTTGTGCAAAATGATCAACACAGTAGACCTACCCCCGACTGTGAACAGCACTAAATAACAACTTTCTCCACAGGCACCGATTAGTTGTCCACAAAGCTAGCCAAAAGCTGCCATCAGCTTTGCCGACTACTTTGGGTTTTTTTTTTTTCCCTTATCTAAAAGGTCTTGCTCGTGAAGCGGTGATGGTGCATTGCCTGTGTGGACGTGAAGAAAATCTGTGCAAACCGTATCATTATTGCCACAACTTACCTACTTTGTACCCATACAGATGTATGAAATCCACAGCTGGTGTGGGCAGATGTGAATTATAATGTTTATTTTTCCTACATAGGGAATCAGGTATGGTACGTCTTAACTGGAGCAAACGTTATGCACGTCACCTGTCTTCTGTGGGTTCAATTCTCCCTCCTTATGTGTAACCACTACCCAAGCTCTGGATGTTACAGTTTCAATGCCTCACCCAAACACTATGATGGTGTGTGTGTGTGTGTGTGTGTGTGTGTGTGTGTGTGTGGAGAAAAGATTTGTCACAGTAAAATGGATAGCCAGGCATTATACTGTATTCCTTTGTCAAAATGGAGTCTTAAATCAGGCAATACTTGCCCATCTCGTTGGGATGTTTGCTTATTCTGAGTGGTCTCGAGTGGGTTTTATGGTGCGAGATTCATGGTGATGGCTTCACGGGACACATTTAAACTTTTGGCAACACCCGTTGATTTATGGAACCTCCACTGATGTCAGATAATGTGGAAAAGTAAAGGAGACAATTTTTTTTAATTTAGCTGTTTTCTTGTAGCCTATATATCAAACAAGTATTGAAGTATCCCTATTTGAGAATACATATTTTGTTAACAAATTGTACATAGTGAAATATGTATTTTTGCACAGGCATTTTTCGTACGCGCTGATTTTTTTTTTTTGGTACAATTTTCCAAAAAAAAAAGAGAAAAAAAGTCATTATTTATTTAGTAAAAAAAGATGAAAAGTCAGTGGTTCACTGCCAAGTTTATATAATGCAATACGCCTATATGTAGAAGCTGAAGCATCTCATGAATCGTGTACTGAAACCTTTAAGAAACAAAGGTGAAGTGTTGCCACTGTAGCATGTCTGTACGAGAGGAAACCTTTATTCACTTTTCAAGGTCTCAATCACATGTGCTTTTACAAGACATTTTATGTTGCCTAAGAATCAATACAATGCCGACAGAAAAAAAAAAAGTTACTATATGACCCAATTAGCCTGTGATTTTTCAAATGTCCTGCAGGCTTGAAGCTGCGCCTGTTGTCTAACCAGTTTCTACGGATTCTTCAGTCGTACACTTTGTAGACCTTCAACATATTTCATGATTTAAACACGCGCGTTGATTAGAAAGGCTGAAGGGACTTAAAGCAATCACTGCAAGGAAGAGGAACACTTCACACGGTCCGGCTGCTTGCATCATCGTTGCCAAACAAGTAATTTGAATCACAGCTTTTAAAGACATAGTTTGCAGCTTTTAAAAGAAATATCAAATTAAGAAAGTGCCTGAATTAGTTTCACCCTGACTGTTTAAGGACAGTATTCTTTGGGTTGTTTTACCTTACTTGAATGTTCAAAGTGTTTAGGAGTTTGCTTTTAAATCTGCCTATGAACCCTAAATGTGGTAAAAACCTAAGCTTGTCAGCTGCCCATTATCAAACACTTTAGTATTGTGTATTTGTTTTTTTTGTTTTGGGTTTATCCAAGTTTTCCGAACAAGACGTTGAGATTTTCTGTTAGCCTCAGTGTGTGGCTTAAGTCCCCTCCCTCCCTCTGGTTTACTGGGTTTTGTATGTTAAAAACCTTCAATCAAGTGTTTTGTTTACCCTCAAACTCAACAGACATCTTCACATCGTTTCCGGTCGATGGAAAAATCGTGAGGATTTTTTTTTTTATTCGTACCATAGACTTGGAATGTGAAAGTGGGAGAATACAGCTCATGTTTGGGAGGACAAAATAAATCCACCATTCATACTATGTAAAAGCGTGTATAGAATTTCTTTTTGTATACATTATCAAAATCATTTTCAGCTGGACTTATGTATTGGCTGCTATGTAATTCATGAACAAAATATAGGTTAGAATTAATATTTAAAGAAAAAAAGATTGTATAGTATATTTGTTTTGTAACAAGTTTCTGTAAATAAAATAATTTATACTGCTATTTATATGAAATGATGTGTCTGCCTCTTTCCTAAAATAAAACAGCCAAGAGAAACAGTTTAAACAAATTTTATTATATACACAATATAAGAGTCACTTTGTCAGACAAACTACAGGTTTGAGTATACCAAGAAGAATGATGCAAGACCCCGTTGCTGTAATGAGAAAATATGGCCTCCGTGGTTACATGTTGATAACTCTAGACAACTTCTGGACTCTGTTGAGCAACAGGTCACCCTTCTTGATGGTTTCCTGGTATTGCCAGTTTTTGCTATCAGGTCTGGAAAGAAGAACAAAGATTTAGAGGTCTTTGGTTACCAAGTCATTTTTGGAAGTATTGAGGTTTGAAGAATAGCAAACGTTTACCTATTGGTTTCCACAATCTCATTCACTTTATCGATTTTACAGTGGAGACGGCCAGCAGCTATGAATCGGGACAGTTCCCTGAGGACGGAGAGGACATTTAGTTCAGTTAGCCAGAACAAAAGTCAGTGACTAAATGGAATCAGATCATTGCTTCCCATTTTTTTGTATGAGTTTGTGTCTATTTAGCTGTTTAAGTCCATAGAATTTGGCCAGTAAGTACAGACCCGAGTTTCCACGCTGGAAAAAAAAAAAAAAGCCTCTACAGGATGTGGCATATGAACATGGGGTACGGGCACTCACTGGTCAATGAACTCTGTGCTGACACCAAAGGCCTCGGCCATGTAGCCCAGGGTGAGGGAGCGGTAGGACTCTAGCAGTTGGCTGTAGGCCTGGATCCTCATCTCCCTCACATAGTAGCGGTAGTGTGGCGCAAAGAGCCAGTCCTTCTTCATCTCCTGCTCCACCATGGCTGTGGCCCAAAGACAACAAAGTTTGACAAGCATTACTAAAGTGTCACGATGTGGCAGAGCAGGAAAAATGCAGTACCATGCAGCGATAATAAAGCCTGAGAAAATTCTGACAAATATTAGAATACATTAAACAAGAGAATATAAAGAACTTCATGGGTTGTAGTGATTGACAGCAAAATAACACAGGTGACCAGATAAAGTGTTTGTTTCTTCAGGCCAAGAAAAGGCTTCCTCACCCAGAGACTGGAAGAAGACAGAGTAACGGCACTCGTAGAGGGAGAAAAGATACTGGCGAACATCAGGCAGACTGTGCAGCACCTCCAAGATCTCTGCTCCCTTTATTACCTGAAGAAGAACACATTTTATTGCAGTCGTGCTGCCACCTTACAAATGTGTAATGCCAGCACCTTAACCTGGGTGAGGGTATTTCACAAATCCAGTATACATTAATTGATGAAGTACTGGGAGCAAATACACACAGGAACTTCGTCAACAGTCTTGTGCGTACACATGCTCAGTCTCCTACCTTTTCACGGAGGTCAGGCCTTTTGAGGGCGATCATGCAGACGTAGACGGTGTAGGTGACAAAGGTCTTGTAGTCCATGAGCTCATAGGAGGTGAAGGTGGAGACTGTGTCGAGGAAGAGCTCAGCAGCTTGTTTGAAGTCCCTGATGGCTACACAGTACAGGCCCTGGTAGACCTTCAGACGATTCCTCCTGTCCCAGTCTCCCCCCTCCTCAATGAGGCTGTTGAGACGGAGACGCATAGGTAGATGAGCACTGAAAAGATTACTGCAACTGTTGGTGGGAATGTTTTTGAAAAAGGACATTAGAGCCTTTACCTCTTTGCTTTCTCTGAGTTGCGTGTGATGAGGTCACTATCCATGTAGAAGAGGCCAATCCTCAGCAGGTAGAAGACTATATCTAGTCTGTGACCCAGAGCCACTGTCTTGTCGTAGGTCTTCCTAAAGGCTGTAAGGGCGCCCTCCTGTAGACAAACTTGACAATGTCAGTGAATCTGTAACTATTCACGTGTGGACATAGGTGTACAACTGTGACTGGTTCTCATAACTACATCCATCTTGACAAAGATTTATATTTACCACTATAAATGTACTTACTGCTATGCTATTTCACAAAGAAACTGTCAACCACTTTGCTATAATGCCTTGTCACTTTAGGAGGGATGTGTACAGCCACTAAAGTAACTAGCCATTATAGATGAGCTGTCATCCAAAATACAGAAAAGCTGATGTGTAGTGGAGTCAAGAGCGCCACTTGCTTTAATAAAAGTCAACGACAGGAAAACACGCTGCTTTAGTATATTTATACTTTGGATTTTGGCTCTGATAAAAAGCAGTGTTTAATGAATAGGTAAGACATTAGTGAAGGATATTTTCCTTGAGAAATATACTTAGCATTAGAACGACTAAGTGTTTATGATATTAACTGGCACAGACACCACCATTAGTTAAGTGCACTCTGCAAAGTGTATGGATTTATCGACATTTCAAATGAGCAACTTTCAGCGGGCAATATTGTTGTATGTCATGAATTCTGTCCACACAATGTACTCATCTGCAAAAGTCACGACGCACAAAGTTGTAATGTGTAATGACAGGGAAACTCTTACTGCTTTGAATACAATGAAAGGCAACAAAAGGTGATTTTGAAAGACAGGAAAGCAGCATAGTCCTTCAGACAAATAATATACTTCTTGGCTACTGACCTACCGCGCACGCACGCACACACTGTACATGCACAGTAAATTTCACAGATCAGATGATTCCCTTTTAAATAGGGTAGATATTACTCCTATCAATACGGCCATGGGGTGCAGATTAGTATTAATGTTTAGTAAACTGGAGTTTTGTACTAGCGTATTTCCCTTTCTAAAGGTCACTCTGATCATTGCTTCAGTGAAGCATTTTTACAAATAGGACAGCTGATGATAAAGGCAACACATTGAGTTATCTGCCACACTAACGCCTGTTTCCATCCAGGAGGTCAGTGTGGACACTGTGGAGGACTACAAATGCCTGGGAGTGCACATGGACAATAAATCTAGACTAGGCCAAGAACACTCAAGCCCTCTATGGGAAGGGCCAGAACGGTCACGATTTTCTGAGGAGGCTGAGGTCCTTCAACAACTGCCGGACAATGCTGAGGATGTTTTATGAGTCTGTGGTGGCCAGTGCTATCCTGTTGCATGCTGGGGCAGCAGGCTGAGGGTAGCGGACGCTAACAAACTCAACAAACTGATCCGCAAGGCCAGTGATGTTGTGGGTGTGGAGCTGAACTCTCTGTCGGTGGTGTCAGAGAGGAGGATGCTGTCCAAGCTTCATGTCATCTTGGACAATGTCTCCAACCCACTCCATGATGTCCTGCTCAAACACAGGAGCACTTTCAGTGCAAGACTTCTTCCCCCAAAATGCATCACAGAGTGCCACAGGAAGTCATTCCTGCCTGCCATCAAGCTCTATCACTCCTCCCTTAAGCTGCTACTATTTATTCACTATTACTGTTCACCATAGCAAATCTTTAATAATGTAAATACTGTACATACCCACATTCTTTATATTTTTCTTTATATTTACACTCTTATATTTGTGTATTTCTTATCTACCAACTTTCTATTATTATTTCTGTTCCTTTAAGCCTGTGCAACTGTGACACAGAATTTCCCCTCAGGATGAATAAAGTATTTCTGATTCTGAACTCCAATTCCATTTTCCCCAGATATTGCAATAAATTATTATTAATAACATCATATTTGCCCTACATTGTATTTCTAACAAACTATATTGTCTTAATGGCCAACTTGTATTATCCACTTTCATTCAACATATGCCAATGTGTCAAACTGACAGTGTAGATAAACATCACAGTTGGCCAGTTTTAATTTTCACACTATAACGTTACAGGACATTATGCCATAGAGCGCCTACTCATAGAGGGTTTGTTTGCTGACTGAGGAGGACTTACCTTGTCTCCAATCCTGATCAGATATTCAGCTTTGGCCATCATGGCGTCTCGTATCTCGCTCTCTCCCAGGTTCTTCTCTGCGTCCTCCAGCACATCATCCAGGCGCTTCAGCTCCTCCTCGTTGGCCTTCTTCATTTTACTGAGCAGGTCGCTGTCCAGCTGCCACTTCAGGTCCTTACACAGACCCTCATAATACGGGGCCATATCTGAAGCAGAGAGAAACTAAGATTGTTAAACCTGTGGACTAGATTATGACATCCCTCTCACTTTAAAAACACTTGGCGCGTCTCATATTTTCGACCCAGACAGGTTTTAAGACGATTTTTCTACCAGACAAGGTTATGTCTGGTAGAAAAATCGTTTAACTTTAATTTAGAACAGCCTCCTTTATTTCGCCCCTATACAGTCCATTGGAAGGCGATAAAAATAAAGCAGAGGTTGAAAACTGAACAGGAATTTAACTTGGAAAGGTCACGTAAAGTTTGAATTGCTTGTTACGGTTAGCTAATACAGTTAGCTAGCGAGCTAATTTCCCTGTGATGATTGGTATGTTACAGTGGAATAAATTTCTGGATTGTATCTGCATTTAAGAGACAATTCTGCACCCAGTACAAAACGCACGGTCGTACATTAATGTCAGCACCGTGTATATAATGACCAGGCTATTGAGGCTGCCGTTACAACTGTCGGAGACATGCTAACTCACTGTTAGCTTTGATAGCGTCCATGAGCTCTGTCTTCACTTTAGCATCCTGTCGGTGACCATCGATTGTGAGCAGGAACTTGAGCTGTGCTATCCTCAGGTCGGGGTTCTTGGGCAGACCCTCTTCCTCCAGATTCTCTAGCGGCATTTTTAGACGAAAATATAGAAACAAAGACACAAACTGAAGGCTCTTTTTGTGTAGGCAGTTACCAGCTAGTCAACGATGACTACGGAAAACACTGCACTGTGTTGTTTCCGGCGTAGCGTCAGTCAACGAGGGGAAAAAAGAGCGGAGGACAGCCTGACGTTTAATAACCAAGTTACCGTTCACTGCCTCCTGCTGGACATGTGGGGGAACTACACATGTGTCCTAATTATCACATGTAACACCAATCTCTGCTGTATGGCTGTATGGCCTGCTGTTTTTGTAAGAACTACACAACAAATCAATAGACTTACCGTTTTATACTAACAGGACATGATACAATATTCAGAAGGATGTCAAATAAATTGCTTTGAAACTTTAAAGCTAATTATACTTAATCTTAAATCTTAAATCCCAATAATTGTTATGTGATTGTTATGAATTAGTATGTACCTTTAAACCTTTTAAATCCTATTGTGTGCTATGGTGAATGGTCAGCAATAGTGTTACATTGCCATGGTGTGAAATGTTCCAAAGCACTGGTTTGATGACACAATTTACATTGTAAAAACCTCCAAATGCTGATGGTAAAATCTATGAAATTCCTAAGCTATGTCATGTATTAATTTACAGCATTAATACTGATTGGCCTTTTCTGCAAATCAAAAAGTATTAAAAAAAAAAAAAAGAAAGAAAGAAAAAAAAAATGTATGTATGTACACTGAGCTTACATGGTCTGCACTCAGAGACACCCCTGTATCAACCCCAATATTAAAGTCCATTGAGATGAGCGGATGAGTGACTCACGAAAGGGAAATTGTCAGGGTTGCGGAGTGATTGCTGGTTACTTTATTTCTAGAAAGTCTGAAAAGTTAATGATAACCAGCCTTAAATACTTTACAGAGTCCATTTAGTCTGTACACATGTACTGTAAGGTCCATGCCAGTGAATACAGAAAGAATGGAAACTTTGCTCCGCCAGCTGGTAGGCTTTTACTGGATTTGTTTAATAGAAGACTGTATGATTTTTATATAGATATAAATGTTCACACAACGGTTTAAATAGTAAGAAAATATGTTTGTGTCTTTTATAAACATTGCTATTTTTCCTGCATAAACCTGACATTATGTTTTAGCTCTAACAAACTTTTATCAACATGGAAAATGGAAGAAATACATATTAACGTGTTGTTTTAGGCAAGCGGGTTGTTTTCTGAGTTTGTCCGAGCTCAGTGACTCATCTAAGCTGAGTCATTGCACTTTGTCAGTTTCAGAGTTGTTTCTTAGTACGACACTCAACTGATTCAGAGGTGAGGAATCTCATAGAAGATAAAACCTATATTATGATTTTTAACAAGATACAGAATGGGAGTAAGAAGAATCCTGATCTGTGAACAGTGCGCCAAGCATTACAGCTTGTTTCATTTTTAAGTTTTTAGTTTTTAAGTTCTAGAGTTTATTTTCCCACAAAATTGTGGCAGTTTCAGTAAGGAGAAGAAAACAAGAGGGGTCACTTTGATTTTATAGGTAGGTTATACTGAAGAATAATAAAATGATCAACTAGGAACACAATTTTTTCTTGACATGACAGCAGTTGTTATTTCACATTGTTACGAGAGGTCACCTGTTGTTTCGATGATCAGACTGGTCAAGGAGTGGTCCTTATTTTAAAGTGGGGCTTTTAGTATAAGTCCAAATCAGGTTTCCTTTCTGTGAAATTTTATTACAATTTTTGCCAGTTGCTTGAACACTATAGACCCATGCTTAGACTAAAGTAACACAACTTGAAGCTTTTGTTACCATACCTCAAACACATGTACCCATACCTTAAACAAAAGCGCTGCTTTGCACTCTAGTTGCAATTCTGCAACACACTTACTCCTTTATGCAACACACTTGGTCCTGCATACTACACTCTATTTCATACTTAAGACACTTCGTTCAAAAATGAAATCTCAGGGTGCCATTTGGAAAACACATGTATCCAAAATACAAAACACATCGGGTAATTGCAACCACTCAAATACACACCTGAAGGCACTTCAAAACTGAACACCAATCAGCCAGCTACAAAAAGCCCTCAGCTTAGCCATTTCAAGAACTTTGCAAGCATGGATGGAGGGAGAGCAAGAGGCAGAGGTAGAGGAAGAGGAAGAGGAAGAGGAAGATGAGGCGGAAGAGGAAGAGGAGAAGAAGGAGGAGGAGGACAAGGTCAAGGTCGAAGAGGCCATGCACGGACCCCTAATTTTTGATGATATAAGAGCAACTTTGGTGGACCATGTCATCAACCATGGCCTGACTATGGGGGAAGCTGGGCAGAGAGTCCACCCACATCTAAGCCGCTTCACAGTGGCATACGACGGGGTCGTAATGTAATTGGCCAAAGGGCAATTGTGCACCGGGGCAGCGCGGGGGAAATATCACATTGTGTGTCGCCATAAGCCTTCGAGGGCTTCTGCATCATCATGCAAAACTAGGTCCATACAATAGCCAACATATACTCACATTTCTAGAAGCTCTCCATAATATAGTTGTACAGAACAGACCAGATCAGCCCAGGTTTGTGGTGGTATGCGATAATGTCAGTTTCCATCGGGCTGCTCTGGTCCAGGCCTGGTTCACCAACCACAATCAATTTGAAGTGGTATATTTGCCCCCTTACTCACCATTTTTAAACCCTATAGAGGAATTCTTTTTGGCTTGGAGATGGCGTGTATATGGCCGCCAACCACATGCCCGCATGCCTCTTCTGCAGGCAATGGAACAGGCCTGCGGCGACATTCAGGTGACAGCAATCCATGGATGGTTTTGACATGCAAGGGGATATTTTCCCTGGTGCCTAGGGGGAGAAGACATTGCTTGCGATGTCGATGAGGTCCTGTGGCCAGACCCCAACAGACGGCGGGATCCATGAGCCCACGTATGCACAATTGCCATGATTTTCTGTGTGTACAGTATAGTGTTTTTTGTATTATTATATATATATATATTTTTGCTTTATCTGAATTCATGTTACTGCAATGCACAGTGCTGCAATGTACAATATTGAGTAGGCCTATTTGCTTTTTTGGTTGTTTGAAAATGTGCCTCCTGAAAATATGCCTTCTGAATAAACAGTGAAAATCAAAGACTGCAGTGTTTTATAAAAAGTAGGCTAGTGTGATCCCCCTGATCTGAAAGTGTATGCATATGATGCAAGTATGTGTCATTTTGTCATCAGAGTTACATTTTGACAAAAGAATGTTTTGATAGCAGAGTTTCAATTTGACACAGATGTGAATTCTATATTTCCCAGTGTTGTGTCATGTTTACTTTTGTGTAGAGTTTTGGCACAATGAGCGAAGTTTTGCAAAATGTGTTCAAGCAACGGGCAAAAACTGTAATAGTGTTGATAGTATGCATTTTTAGGGTAAATATCATCATTTTGAAAAGTACCCCGTTTCCCCCCAGAGGATGTAATACAGACTGTGTACCTTGTTCCACCATTTTTGTAAAGCTCATGCAGTCATGGGAATCAAGGAGGTCAAAATGACTTCTAGCAGCCTTACCTGTGTCTGATCTGAGTCCTCTTTCTATTTTCACTCTGCTTTGTAGACCCACGGCAATGCTCTGTTCCTCATCATCATTTTGGGACTTGGAGGAAGCTTTCAATCTGGATACCACATTACTGGTTTGAGCTCTCCCTCCCCGGTGAGATGCATCACTTTTCATCCAATTGCTTTGTGCTTCACCTCTCTCTCTCCAAACTTTTGCACCAAATTTTCACCTCCAGTCACTGGTAGAGGCCGATGGCGTGTGTGTGTGCACGTGTGTGTGTGCGTGCATGTGTGTGTGGTGCCTGTGAGTGTAAATGTGAAAAGATAAAAGAGCACAATTTCTTGCTGAGTTCAAAGCTATAAAATAAAACTTTCCCTGCAGCACATACAGCGCTTCATCAACAGCAGCTGGTTTGACAGATATGAAGAGCCCCCACCTCCGCAGACAACCACGATGATCTGGTCCCTTATTGTTTCCATGTATGCTGTCGGGGGACTCTTTGGTGCTGTCAGTGTCAAACTGGTCTCATGCATGCTGGGAAGGTGTGTAAGAGATACTTAATGGCACATTCAGCCTTTAAACCTAAAAAGACTTGACATGCGTTCCTTTATCAGGAAAAAAGCGATGATCTGCAACAGCTTCATTGCTATTGTTGCTGCCGGGATCATGCTGACAAGTAAATGTGCCAGATCATATGAAATGATCATTGTGGCAAGGATCCTGTACGGCTACTCAGCAGGTAAGCCACCGGGGACACATGTGTACATAAACACATCATGATTTTACCTGATGGACTAACACCCACTCATGGCCAGCAGGTTTGGGAATGAGCATCCATTTAATGTACCTCGGAGAGATTTCCCCCAGAAAATTGCGAGGCATAGTGACTCTGACCTCAGCAACCTTCACGTCACTTGGCAAACTGTCGGGGCAGTTTTTTGGACTGAGGTATGCACTCACTGCAAATATGTATGAGATGACAACAGTTGTTTTGATTATTTTAGTGGATAAGAGAGCTCAGTGTGCACTGGATGTTCAAAATGCGGGTGGCACAATTCTTTCATGAGCAAATGAGGAGAATCCACGTCATTTAGCTAAAAGGAGGCAGAGTGGTTGGAGAAGAATTTTGTAAGTTTTGAGAACTTTGCAAAAAGAGCTTCAACTCGATGTAAAGGGGTGTAAATGAAGATTCATATTCCTACAGTAAAATGAACAACATTTAACACTTCATTTTGTTTTTACAGTGAGATCCTTGGTGGTGAGGAGCTGTGGAACATCGTCCTCTGTGTCCCTGCATTTTTCTCCCTGGTTCAGGTTATAGCGTTGCCTTTTCTTCCCGAGGCTCCCAGATACTTATTCATAGAGAAAGGTGATGATAAGGCTTGCACAAAAGGTTGGTGTATTTCCCCCACAGTCATGCAGTACCTGACCAAACAGCCTTTTACAGTTTGAGCATAAACACAAAACAATGCATTTAAGGTGGGTTAAAATCAAGGGCAAATGGACTAGTCGAAGATACTCATCCAAGAGTACTCTTCACTTCTGAACTGAAGACGTTACGCCTCTCTTCCAAGAGCTCTAATAAATGCTTTGATTGGATGAGCAGCGACACATTTCCGAGAATCTTCAACCAAGTCCAGTTGCCCTTGATTTTAATCCACTTTGGATAACTATGACCTGGATGACAGAGAATCTTCACAGGCACAAAAGAAATGCACTAATGAAATTAGAAAAATGTTGTGGTCTACCAACACATGTTGGATCATAGAGACTTTGACTATTACCTGCTGACTTCCCACTATAAAGACATTCCTATGTTTTATCACTCGGCATAACAAACACCCATTCAAAATTAAATGTTTTGTATGTGAGGAGCACATACTCATGTCTCAGTTTTTTGTGTCTATGTCTCTGGCCCAGCTCTCCAGAGTCTTTGGGGCCCCGGTGACTACAAACAAGAGATGGACGAGATGTTGGCTGAGCAGGCTGCCATTGAGGCAGCCCCGCTAAAAAGCCCTCTGCAACTCCTGAGGGACAGGACCGTCCGATGGCAGCTTATCACCATGTCCACCATCTACTGCTGCAATCAGCTGTCGGGCATGCCTGCTGTGAGGATGGAAATACCTCATTTCATGCAAATATTAGCATCCCAACAGGGACGATCATAACCTTTCAAAAAATGCTTCTCTCCTTCCCAGATCAGTACCTTCTCTTTTGACATCTTCCTGAAGGCAGATATACCGAGAGACAAGATTCGCTATGTAACCTTGGGTCTTGGAGTGTCTGAAATCATCACATCCATCTCCTGCGTGAGTGGCTCCCTCAGTCTGCGCTCTTTATCTCCACATCTTCACCCCTCTCGTGGCAAAGGCCATCTTTTCTTTACATAGTTTCTTCATTTGGTACAGAAACACTGCATTTTTCTTCTTTACTTCCTGGGCTGTTAATTGTGGAAACATTTGTTGTTCAGTTCAGGCAGTGATCTGCAGGTGGTTTGAACGGCTGCCACTACTACCAGTTGCCTGTATGTCTCATGTTAGCTAGCTCAAGTCCACTGCTACACTCACATGGCTCACTTTTCTCTGTATATCCAACACACGGTGGTTTGCTTAAGCTGTTAGTGCTGCCCTGCCTGCTGTCACACCACTTAGCTATTCTGTCACTTTCTGCTACTGCTGTTGTTCATATTGCATTTCAAAAGCCCTACCCCCATCCCGCCTGGAATCTACAGTACGCTCACCTTGGAGGAAAGTTGTTATCGTCACTCCTTTGCTTACTGAACTCTATTTAAATCATTCAAATACAGGACGTACATGCTGTAGATTCCAAACCTTATTGTTATGTTTAAGAGCGTTAGCATGGAGCAGCAGAACAGATTATCTATAGGTAATCAGTGATTTGGGTGTCATCTTCTAACAATCGTACAATTGTTTTTGTTGTTGCATATCTCTTGACCAAGAGGGGCATTATGCCCAAGAGAACAAGTATTGCTGTATTTCTATTATATTGTCTTTTACCTTTCTCTCTCTCTCAGGGACTTCTGATTGAGCACACCGGGAGGAGGCCGTTGTTATGGGGGGGTTATGGTGTCATGTCTGCCAGCTGGGTGTTGGTCACTGTCACGCTCAACCTGAAGGTAAACCTGTTTCCTTTGAATACTAACACATATGCAGCCATGTGTGAGGTGTAGACGGTATGTATTTTAAACGGTTGGTTAACCCAAATGACAAACATATTGTAATACATGTTCGTACCCCAAATAGTGTCAAAACACTACAGACAGTTTTAGTTTTTTACTGTGCAGAAAAGGGCCCACAGAGAGTGCCTATGTACAGGGTCCATAATTTTGTGCTACGCCTTTGGGGGTGACGGCCGAAACCTCAAAAAAACAGATATCTCAAAACCTCAACAAGAAAACCCAAAACTATCTGCATTGCTTGGCATCACTATGGGAAAGAAAATATGGCTTTGTAGTTGAGTGAATGGATCATTTAATGCCACTGAAGTAAATATGAAAATATGCTGCTAACAAAACGGACACCGACCTGTTTACATACTGGCAAAAGGGTGTATGAGATTGCTGCACAAAGGCAGCATACAAATACTTGCTCTAAAAACTGTCTACAGAGCAGAGTGTATTAAAATTCATACATACAAAATTGTTTCCATGCAGGATTCCAGCTATTGGGTTCCGTACATCACCGCTAGTTTGATCATCCTCTTCATCATCTTCTTTTGCGGAGGACCTGGTATGTGCTCTACACAGCTCAGTGTTAGGGGCAAAAAAAAGGAACTTCGGTACATTACACACTGTGGTTATGGTTCCTGTAGAAAAGATGTTCGCATTCATAAATAACTAACGTGAATAGCCTGTGTCATCTCTCTGGTTCACCCAGCGGGAGCTACAGCCACTCTCCACAGTGAGCTCTTCATCCAGTCCGATCGACTGGCAGCCTTTGTCCTCATGGGGATCCAGCGCTGGTTGGTGTTCGCTGTGCTGGGCCTAGTCTTTCCATTCCTTATTGTGAGTACAGCACACATGAAAAGAAGCAACACACCGTAGCTTACACTGTAAAAAGCAGCTGCAAACCTTGCTTATGAAAACAGATAGGATTTTCTTTAACAATATGGATCATTTGTTGTGATATACAGTATTTTAAACTTTAGTTGTACAGCAACATTTTTCATTGATTATATTTAGGATTAATGACAGAATGAATATTTTTTTAGCGTGCAATAGGTATTTATGTATTATTAGAAAAGTCATCTGTGTCATATTGTACTTAAAGACGAAAACCATCTCAGCACTTTGATGAAACATCAATGCATGAAGCTCATTCTGCTGATGTTTCACACCACGATTTCTCTGTCCCCAGAACGCCCTGAACTCGTACTGCTTTGTGCTGTTCGCTTGTATGTGCCTGCTGGGTTGCCTTTATACTTTCTTCCTCTTGCCCGAGACCAAAGGGAAGACCATGCTGGAGATCTCCGAGGAGTTTAAAGCCATCACCGTCTGTGGGAAATCCTTAGAGGAGAAGAGAGTGGAGACCAAGTTATGAGGCAGTCCAGATACAATAGCTACAGACGGTCTTTTCAGAATAGCAGAGGAATAATAAATGTGTGGCAATATTTATGCCTAGTAACGTGTTTTAATTGTAAAATCATCGGTCAATAAACATTGTTTATTATGCAGGTGAAAAACAGCAGGCTACAATGGAAGAACATGCCAACTTGAGTTAAATTACTGAGACAAACCTGTAAATAAAACAACCATAGTATTTTAGTCTTTGTCATTGTCCATGAACCAGTGTCACATCTAAGCCAATGTATTGTTATTCTTTATTTCTGTTCTCAGTTCATCCTTGTTCCACAGCAGAGTTTTTCCCCAGGAGATTTTACAGTTTTTCCTCAAATGCTAAAACACATTTCACAAACGTTTCGTCCATGTTCTCCAATGTCTAAACACAACACCCTTTTCTAAAGCTACATAAACACAACCACACCTTCTCCCTTCAAAACTCACTTTCACACCAAAAGAGCAGCTCGAAGCTTTCAAAAATGTAAACACTATACACATCATTACACACTACAGCAAAACAATTGAAAACACAATGCTCAATTTGTGAGAAGGTTCTTTGTTTCATAACTGCCAATGCATATTTAGAAACTTTACAATAATGGAGCTTCTTAGATCTCTGCAGAGGATTGGGCATTTAGATTTGTGAGTTTCATATGAAGAGTATAAATCTATACTAAATTCTGTACACTACTGTAACACAACTCAATGCAAAAACAGAATCTATTGCACACAACAGTACTCTTGAAAACATGATCAGGGTGTGAAGTTTTTTGTATTTATTTACACCACAATCACTGTGCAGCATCATGTCGCTGAGCTGCATCGGGCCACATCACCTCATCCACATCGCAGGCTATATTGTCTCTTGCCAGGCACCGCGGGAAAAACGCCCTGGAATGGCGGATCCATCCTTGGAAGTTCTCCACTGGGATGTCAACACACGCCAGCTCCATTGCCCTTAGGAGGTTCTCTCTAGTGTATGGTTGTCTGTCATAAACCTTCCATCTCCATGATGAGAAGAACTCCTCTATAGGGTTCAGGAAAGGGGAGTAGGGTGGCAGACAGACGTTTAAAAAGTGGTTACTGTTGGTGGTGAACCACTCTCTGATTTGGTTTGTTCTGTGGAAGCGTACATTGTCCCAAATGATCACATAAATGGAATGTTCGGGTCCAGGAGGAAATCTTTTAGCTCCTCTAGGAAGGTTAGGAGACGTTGGGTGTTGTAAGACCCAAGGACAGCCTGCCAGTGGACAAGCCCCTCCACACCCATGGCCGCACAAAGAGTAATATTACCCCCCCGCCAATGATGTTACGGCCTCTTTGCCTTCGTTTCTGCAGGTTGAAGCCAGCCTCATCCAGGAAGAGGTACTCATGAGGTCTGGCCATCGCGTCCAACTGTAATATCCTCTGTGAAAATGTGAAAGTGCACAGGTGTTCAGAACAACAGTCAATCAGGTAGCATAGTATTGTCCAGAAGTAATGTAGGCCATTGAGCAACACAGTATGTTCACTAACTGTACTGTGAACATGGATGTATACTTACTTGCACATACTCGTAACGTAGGTCTTTGTGTCGTGCAGAGTTTCGCTCAAAGGGAACCCTATAGACTTGTTTCATCCGCATCTTTTGGCGCCGGAGAACTCGGTCTATTGTGGCCAAGCTGACATCATCAATGCCCTCAAAGTTCACATTATCGGCAATGACTTTGTCTCTGATCTCCCGGAGTCTGATGAGGTTGTTCTCACGAACCATATCCACAATGAGGGTTTCTTGTGCCGCTGTAAATATGGCAACCCTCCCACCTCTATGTGGCATTCTTTCAACTCTAAAGAAAGAAACGTGTTGTCAATTGACATGTTTTACAATACAGTAACAACTGATTTGAAACTAATAGACTACTTTCACAGGCTTGTAAAATTGTATTGTGACAAAGAAAGCAATAGAGTACAATACCTGTTGTGTTGTCTGAATG
>NC_060167.1:28884808-28912811 GCF_021292245.1 Micropterus dolomieu
CTCGTAACGTAGGTCTTTGTGTCGTGCAGAGTTTCGCTCAAAGGGAACCCTATAGACTTGTTTCATCCGCATCTTTTGGCGCCGGAGAACTCGGTCTATTGTGGCCAAGCTGACATCATCAATGCCCTCAAAGTTCACATTATCGGCAATGACTTTGTCTCTGATCTCCCGGAGTCTGATGAGGTTGTTCTCACGAACCATATCCACAATGAGGGTTTCTTGTGCCGCTGTAAATATGGCAACCCTCCCACCTCTATGTGGCATTCTTTCAACTCTAAAGAAAGAAACGTGTTGTCAATTGACATGTTTTACAATACAGTAACAACTGATTTGAAACTAATAGACTACTTTCACAGGCTTGTAAAATTGTATTGTGACAAAGAAAGCAATAGAGTACAATACCTGTTGTGTTGTCTGAATGCCCTGATAATGGTGGCCACGGTGAGCCTACTCAGGTTTGGACGGACTCTTAGTCCTGCTTCAGCCATTGTCATGCCATGGTCAATGACATGATCAATGACTGTTGCTCGCATCTCGTCCGTAATGATGGTGCGAGGTTGTCTTGCTCTCCCTCCTGGACCTTCTCCTCTCCCTTGTTGGCCTCCTCCTCTTCTTCCTTGGCCTGCTCCTCTTCATCGTTGGCCTCCTCCTCTTCCTCCCTGGCCGGCTCCTCTTCCTCCCTGGCCGGCTCTTCTCCCTCCTCTGACTCGATTACCTCTTCCCCTGACTCTGCCTTCATCCATTGTGTTTGTTTGGAATCTTCAGCAAACTGTGCACTCTGAACTTGCTTTTATACATGTGGTCACAGCATTAGCAACAGGTGTTTTCAATTTTGAGTCGTTGTGTGTAATGAATGACGCCAGGTGTGTTCATTTTGTTCAAATATTGCTGACTGTGGCAAGCATTTTGCGTCACATGAGCTTTCATTTGAGAATATGAGCAGAGTTCTTTTGCAACTTGTGTTTTAGCAAGGAAAAATGTGTTAAGATTTATGTGAACGGAGGATTGTGTTTTGTGAATTGTGTCTTCATGTGAAATGTGTTTATGATATTGGAAAATGATGGCTAGATTTAGTAAATGTGTTTAGACAACTGGTCATTTGGTTTAGAGGATTGGCTTTTGTGTTTTAGCATTTGAGAAAAACTGTAACAACATCCCGCACATGCAAACACCAACTTTAACACCTAGAACAGCAAATAAGTCGAAACAGACCTAAGAAGAGTTAATATAAAATAAATAAAGGATGTCTAAATGTATTTAAGCACACTCCAGATTTCAATTACTAACTTAACCCTTGTGTCGTGTTCATATTTTTGTTATTCAGCCAGTGTTCGTGGGTCTGGTGGACCCGCTGCATTTTGGGGTTTTTAATTCAACACAATCAAACAATTTTATGTTAAAATACTCAACAGATGTTTACTTCATCCCAATTACAAGCAATATAAACAGCATATATGGTTAATATTTTCTCTTTACCTTTTGTTAGATCACATTTAAGAATTAAAGTGCTACTTGTTTTTTTGTTTATTTTTTACTAAAATGACATAAAAAAAGAAAATCAATTATAATCAAGGTATGAGTGGAAAAATTCAACAAATTTACAAATGAAGCAAGGTTTTTAATAACTATTGACTTTGGTCCTGTGGCTCGTCTTCGTTTTGGAACTAGGTGATGCTTAATCTCATCCTCTTCTTCAAAGTCACTGTCAGACTCTGAATTGTCAGAAATGTGATCTTCACATTCTGAAACCTCTTCTTGTACATCATCAAAATCTTCTGTCTCTTCCAAAATCAATTGCAAGGCCCTCTGAGCAGCGAATCTTTTGGCCATCTTGATCAGTTGTGATAAGAAACCACACTGGTAAAGCTATATATATTGTGTCCCGCCCCCAATTTAGAGAAAATAAATTGGTTCCCACAAGACAGAGGGTGAAATGTGCGGGAATGTGAGAGCAGACGGTGTTGGTGCTTAAATTTTGCAACAATGTTGCAACCTTGTGCGGGAACTCTTGCACTCACACTCTCTCACACTTACATACAATCTCTCTCTCACATGCACACACACATGACACACACATAGATATGTGGTTTATGGTGAAGGTGGCCGTGCTTGAATTTTGCAACAATGTTGTGACCTTGTGTGGGAACGGCAGGTGCAGAAACACAAAACTCACACTCACACACACACACACACACACACACACACACACACACACACACACACACACACACACACACACACACACTGACAGAAGGAGGACAGAGTAAAGGTACACAGGACCTACAGTTTCCACACTTTTATTAGCCTCGGGTCCAGTGGACCCGGACATCCTGTGTGTAATGTAAATGTGTAGGGGGGTGTCCAGTGTGTTTTCATTGAAAATGTGTTCTGATATATATTCTTCACAGAAAATGAGCCAAGGCCAATGAGTCTGAGTTTGAAAAAATAAATAATCGTATAATTTTTCTTTTGATAAAAAATGAAAACGGGTCCAACAGACCCGAACACCGGGATTGACAAAATATTGCATTAAAAAAACAGGAAGCCTGTTTAAAGCACGTTCTGTAATATACTGCAGTGGTTCTCAAACTTTTTCTTGTCAAGGACCCATAAACTGTCACAAATTAGACCACGGACCCCCATCTGATAGGATTTTTTTCTTTTATATGTTTTATTACAGAACGTTTATGCAACCGATGACCAAAATGGTCATACATTTTTAATGGTGTTACTTATGGATTGAATGTATACTGAAAATAAATTATTCCCCTTTTTGCTGGGGACCCCCTGGAGCCCCATCAAGGACCTCTGGGGATTTTCGTCTACTCATAGGTCAGAAGTCATACTATCCACGAGATGTAAGAATGCAAGGCAAGAAAATCATTTATGTCAGAACAATGAGAAAATAAAGGCTTTCATTACAAGATGTTTTATCTCCTTTCATATTTCTAGCTCAGTATTCAGTATGACCATGTTTTTGTGAAACAGGCAACATTTCACTTCCTGGAGTAACAGGAAGCAAGATTAACTTTGGGCACCTCAAGCTGAGATACAGCTAAGTTTAAAGCTAAGTAATTGTACTCAAAATTGTTGACATTTCTGTAATTCTTACCTTTACATACCTGATAATACAGCTGCAATGTGTTTGTCAGTAAGAGGTCAGTAGTTCCCTTCTTTCAGCTCTCCTGCAATAAATCCACCGCTCCCTTTGGTCCCTTTGGGCCCAGCTGTCTGGTCTTAGACCACTGCTAGGAATGAAATCAATGGAAATTGTCCCACAACATTGTCTTTTCTCTTTCTTTGCCTCTCTTAGAGATTGAGCTCACAGGGAGGTGTTAATCACCTTAAACTGGTTTACTTTTCCTCTTATACAATATCCTTACAGTGAGACTTTTTTTTTCTAAACTACTACTAATGTTTGTGTGGAGAAGAGTCATAAAGTCAGCAAACTGTTTTAGCAATGTCTGTTATAGAGTGATATTTACATTAGCCACCATAAGCTGGTGGTCATACCAGACCAATTACGGCTGTAGCAGAAAAGCCCCTGAGTGAGTTAAGTTGAGCAATGCTACTTTTTGTTGGTCATGAATTTAACTTTTGTCAGAGGAAGAATGTGTTACTTGCTTTCTGTAAGAGTTATAGTTGTGCTTTAGACAGTCTCTCTATATATTGTAGTACTTCCTAACTGTTAAATAGCCCAGTTTGACTCTGACTGAAGTATTTTGTCCTTTGTTGCAAATCTGTAAGACCTTTATTTTAAGACATCGGGTGTTCCATGTCTTGCTTGCTAATACAGCATGTGTTATGCTAATGCACCACACTGTGTCAGCATTTTCTACATTTTCTCCACTATCCTTGTGCCGTCCTCATTTGTGTGATTTCTGCAAACCACAGTAAGTCCTGGCCTGTGAGTCCACCTCACCCCCAGTCTTTGAGTAGCTCACTGGCTATGATGATTTATATTTAAGTCTTTGAAGGTTTCCCCCTCCTTATCACAAGCCAGCAGCTGCTAGCAGCCACAGGGTCTTCATTAGCTGCTAAGCACACTCTGTCCACAGTCCAGTACATTGGGGATGCAAGCTGTGATTGGCAGTGTCTTGGCTAGGCTGATCATCCTGTACCGATGTCCTGCTGTGCCTTATTATCACTGGAGGAGGATTAACTGGAGGATTAATTGGAGAAACCATCATGAACGGTTTACTCTTGCAGACCTGGCTAGCCCCTGTATCCACTTTGTTGGTACCAAAATGAAAAAATAAAAAAATAGTTAACATGCTGAATAACTGGCTAATAACTGTCTGTCTGGGTTTCAGTGGCTTTAGTGTCCAGCTGTAATGGCTCTGTTACATCAAGAGATGGCGATGTTAATCCTCTGCTGAGATGTACTACCAAGCCTGCACACACAAAACAATAACTGTAGCTCTTAGCAACCACTGCAAATTAATTCTAAAATGTTAGGGTTCACATGTGGTTATAGCTCATTTCTTTTTTATATAAATGTGGAAAATACACTGATATTTAAGTTCAAGTAAATGTTGTATTTACTGTGAGTCCTATCATTTATGTTTTTATATTTGGCATGTTTTAACTTCTATATTGTAGCCCACTTTGGTTACAGAATAATAACTTTGCTGTCTTGCGATCAGCATTGTGTCAGAACATATCGAGAGATTGTGAAATGCATTTCATCTGAGTCAATCAATTATATGGGGAAATTGTGCTTTAGCCACATGATTCAGCAGAGTTCAAGAGGCAATTCATTAACTTTGAATAAATGTTTTATGTAATACTATGAGGTTTATTCACCAGTGTTTTTTTCTACTTAAGCACCTCTACCTGAGAAAATGTTCTTTAGAAATTTACAAAAGGGACTCAATACCCGCTCTAAACATTTCTCTTTATATTATTTGGAATTTGGTACTTAATAAAAAAAACACAAGGCACCAACGTCCAAAGACTCTGCTCTGCATCACACTTTAAAAGCAGCATTTTCACAGTGCCTAATGGCCATTTTAGGCCTTTTATAGTTTTCACTAAGACTCCAGCAGAAAGTAAAATCCTCCTCCAGCGGTGAACCCATGCATAGCAAAGAAAAGGTGAAATGAAGGCCATTATTCTTCTGTCTCTCCGCCTGGCAACACTGAGCTCACTAGCAGTGCTGCAAATCAGAGACGAGTGAACACACTTGGATGTGTTACAGATTAAATGAGTCACTGTTTCATTAGTTGTACATCGGTTTACTTAGATGATTTTTGGACATGCAATAACTGGGCTGATTTCTCCAGTGAATAGGCCTACACAATATAATTATTAAACGACACAATGTCAGCTAGTGCACAGGATGCACAAACATCTCACCTGATTAAGTTGTCCATTGTGTCTGAAGATTATCTACTTTGTCTAACTGGGAGAGGATGAGCAGAAGATGTCAGGGGAATTAGCAGGTCACACTGATACTAGTCAGAGGCCATAGAGGACGATTTAAATTTTTGTCTGTGCCAATGAAACCTTCCTTAAAGGTATATGTAAATAGCATTTCATAGAGCTGTGCTTGATTTCACTGTGTGGCTTCAGTGGAATCATGGCAATTTTACTGTGTGGGGATCCCTATAAAAAACCATTAACAATAAACAATACACAGTTTACACACGAGGTCGCCTGACATTCAGCCTAAATGGCCGTTTTGTTACCGCTAATCACTTGACAAAATTTGAGATGAGGGCAACCATGCAGAGGTCAGCCACCAGGCTACACATAAGTAGGGTCATTTAAAAAGGGAGATATCTTGTGGCGAGCCTCTGTGGACAGGCTTCCCATCCATGGTCAGCCCTACTTGCAGAGTCCGGAGGGCAGAGTCAGGTCATCAGGTAGAATACGACTGACCGGGTCTGACTGCCTGTTACAGCCAGTGTTTAGGTGAAGCCAGCAATGATTCAGATTTCATGTCAGAAAGGAGCGTGTCTTTCTCTCCACACTGGCTTCCACTGTTTGTTTGGGTTTGGTTCCATTTGGTTGATGTTCACAATACTCTATTGATAAGGTACATTTAATTTAGGTACTCTCTTTTCTCTTTCAATTAAAATAAACCGTATTAGCCACAACTCATTTGTGGTCTCCCCTTCTTGTTCTTCAAATAGCTGCACTGTGACAAATACCCACCCACAATCTGTAAAAAGTGACACCTAGTCTGGCAATATGGTTGCTGGCATGGGGATAAGACTCATTACTTAAATATTACAGGAGGTGGCTAAGTTATAATTCTTAAGGTATGAGTGTGTCTGTATCATATACAGGTATGATACATTATAGAGGTTCCAGAAATATGTTTAAAATGTCATGCTGATGGCGGCAAACACACCTTTAGCAGCTACTCTGTCAGAAATGCAACAGAACAAATGTTTATCTGTTAATAGTGCAGCCAGAGAAAGAGAGAGAGGATTCATCTTGTGTCATTGTTTTAATAAAAAAGAAGACAGTCAACAATGTTGTCCGACACAGTGATAGTTAACTTGTGATCGGATTTGTCTTTGGTTTCCTGTGAATCTCTTTGGTATTGTTTTGGTGGTTGGTGAATTATGCTTGGAAAAGGCATGCTCAGCCAATAACATCTGCAGTGACATCTACAAGTGAGGCCATCACAAGATGCAAATACCTTTGATGTCTGTCGCTGAGAAAATGTGAGCCACAAAATGAATCAAAATGGGTGTTAATAATACATAATAAACAGTTTGTAACTTTTGCACATTGTTTTGTAAAATAGAGCCACTGCAGAGGGTATAATCAGCCTAAAGGATTGAATAAACTTTTTTCTGAATAACAATTAAACCAGCTCAAACCAACGTTTTCATAAATTTCATCCATATCAACTTTCCTCAAACACTTAATCACATAATCTATTGCAAAAGGTATAAGACAAAAACGCCCTGTTGCCTTTCTATAAATCACAGTGCAATGCTAGATTGTAGGTCTTGGAAAAATGCGTTGCTGTAAATGTCAACATCACGGACCTTCTCTGCCTCATTTACAGCTGGAGGACTAAGCGATCCATCCATCATCTCTGTAAAACAGAGACAGAGAACGAGAAGAGAAGGCAGGAAATAGGTCAGTCACTTAAGCGATGTGCATGAGGTAAACAAATGTGATTGGTGTCCTGCATCATCTGGTGCCATCAGCGGTGATTTTGTACAGGTGGCACACAGATGGGACCCCACCTGGGACCTGAGCTTGTTAATGAGTCACAAAGAGGAGGGGTGGAGGGGGCTGATATCATGAACCAGACTGAGTCCTCTGGCAGCGCAACACTTTTGCACATTGTGCATGCCATTCTCCACTATGGCGAAGTGCCCCTCGGACCGTTGGAGCTGCGGTTTAACCCAAACCTGGCAGCATTTCGCTGTGCCACGTGTCAGACTGAGGAAGCACTGGAAATGAATTAATATTATTAATATCTCACTGTGGCTGAAAGACAACAACCAGGCCTAATGAGGGCCCCCATAGAGACTTGTTATGTGCTCTAAGTAATGGCGCAGCGTGTGTCATGATTATTTACACTATTTAAGTGCTTCTAAAAAACTGCAAAAACTTGAAGTCAAGTCTATTGAAACACGGATTAGTCTGAGTAGTGAAGCTGAGTCGGATGCCAAGTGTTGAGCGGTCACCGTTGAGGCCAGTGGAAGGGCAAAGGTCATGCTTAAGTGGGGGAGAATGCATTTTGAGATTAGCGGATTTAGTCAAGGTCCACAAGTCTAATACTGTGCTTGACTACTTAACTATCATTCACTGTCCTTTTTTTGTTGCAGACAATTGGGAGCTGCTTGAATGTAAACAGTGGGGAACTTGTTGGAGATAATTACATTTTAGGGCTGGTATGCAAGTTTGCAGTAAGAACACAGGAAGTTAGGACAGCAGGGATGATCGAGAAGAGAAGTAGCAGATGGACAGCGAGCGTTACTGTCACACAATGTTAACACATCCACCACAGGAGAGGAGTGAGCCTCTCAGACAGGACAGTGGGGCTAAATTATTAAGCAGAGGGGATTCTGTCAGTGAGCATGCAGAGCAAATATCCCAGACACATCCTGAGACTGATAATGGATTTGAAAACATGTATCTAAATATCGGATTGTAGAATACTGTGATAGATGTGTTTGTGCATCTGTTGACATTGTTTTGTTTCTTGCCTTGGTGATTGAACACACATGATGAGGCTGAAAGAGGGGAGACTGCTGTTAAGGCTTCACTCAGTCCTGTCACGCGTCTCCTATTCACCAGCCCAGCGAGTGTGTGTGTGTGGTGAGGGATTTTGTGTGTACTTGTGTGCCCATGAGAGCAAGCTTGCTGTGTGTGTGATAACACACCATTGGCATCCTTCATTTGTAAATAATTGAATCAGGCTATTTTAGTTTCGCTCAGAGCGCAGCTGTAATTTGCAGCCGTTCTGCTCTTAAGGACCGGTAATTATGGCTTTTAGAGTCTCCCAAAACAACTCAAACGGCTTCAACTCATGACAGCTGTGCATCTGGGCCTTAACTCACACACATGCGTGCACTAACATATGTGTGGCTGTTAATTAAACTGGTACATTTTCCAACTGAAGTGGATTTCATTACACAAGTACTACACACATTTAGCCCACTTAGTAAGTTTATGAATGAATGCAGGCCTTATAATCAATTTCCTAACTAATATTAATCATTTTTAACTATTTAGCTATTTAACTATTAGCCCTAAATACACAGTGGATGTTATTTTGGCCACACAACCTCCCAAAATATTATTATTGTTACAATGTCTTAAGTGAACTTGGGTGAAAATGGCTAATACACATTCTTCTTAAACAGACATCAATCTTACCCAATCTATTATGTAGATTAAAGAGGGAGACTGGTAAATAGATAGATAGATCATGATGTTTTGGTCGGCACACACTACTTTGTGTTTTCACTTTGTCACCTGATTTGCATGTTGTTTATGCAGTGCAGACACATACCTCAGAGTTAATGAAAGGATTGCCTGTTCTCTAGACACTGTTCACTCTGGCAGGCCATAATAAACCAGAGTGCAGTAAATGTGATTCAATGGATGATTATCATCGGAGTTAAAAAACAGACAAAACCAAATCAAAAATACTTTGCCATCACTCTGCACACGCAGCTTCTTTAACAGCTGAAAATAAAAATTCTAGAACTTACTTCAAATTAACCTGCAGTGAATAACACTGAGCTGTGTTTCCATGCAACAGTTGTTTTATTCTGTTCAGGACGCTGCATTAATTCTTCTAATTAGGCAGTGATTCTGCTGTTTAACTCCATTAGAAATCTCAGTATTTATTTTAGGTGTTAATTAACGCCTGTGATTCAAATCCACATGTTTGGATTTTAGACAGCACCCTTATGTTTTATAAAAAGACACTATATTTTTTTTTAGCCTACCTACGTTTTTATTATGCCAGTATAAATGAAGAATGCTGGAAACATACCTTTTGGCTGGCAAAGTGGAAAAGAAGAATACATTTTTTTGTAGCTCATTTCAAAACATTACATACAAACACAAACCCAGATTACTATTATGAACATGATTATTATACTTGATAAATATAAAATACACCTAGTCCTAAAATAAGATGTGCAAGTAATTATAAATGCGTCTCTGCCAAAAGCCACATGCTAGGGAAACAAACAGAGACAGTGTGTACAATTTCATTGAGTGAGACTGGGTGTCACACTTATCAAATGGTGGATGTTGGAAAGAAAAATGTTCCATTGGATTTTGGAATTGGAAAGAAACGGAGCTTTGTATCATGGATGGCCATATGATCACAAAACAATAAAAACCTCATCTTCAATAATTTCAACAGTGTCACCAGACTGTAAAGTCTGCGCCGTGAATTAATCTAGAAGCTATGGCAGTCACAGCTTGACTGTCACAAGTGGAAGCATCAACGCAACTCGAGGATTATCTCTCCACCACTCGCTACCTTGAATATGGCACGGGGAGGGAAGCATATGGCTGCAATCTGTAGCAGCCCCTCACTGTACGTCCTCCATTCCCTTTTAATTAAACACATGGAGACACCCCACGCTTGGGTAAAGGCCTGGCAAGTGACTAATAAAGAAGCAAACTGATATGGGCTAAGTTAATGATGATGTAAGGGAAGCCCATGTGTCAAGGACAATAATATCCACATTACTGAAAACAGACATTTGTGTGTTTTATTGTATGTCTCTCTACAAAGATAATGGTTGCAGCTCATGTGACTAACAGTCTGCAGCCGTAGTTTAAAGACTTGCTAAAAGCAGGCCGGGGAAAGTCCACATTTACAGAGCAAGCCATCAGCAGTCTGACATAATGTATCTCACATGTTTATACAGCTGGTTTTGTCCTATCATGGATGACTAAATGTGAAGTCTTTCACCTCCCCGTCTGGGAGTTATCCGAGTGTCCCACAGTAAACATGAGCACACGCCTTGGAAGCTGAGGTTAGGTGAAGTAAACACACTAATGTGCCAATAATGTCAACGGCATTAGTCCTTCTATGCCTCTAATCAAGGGACTGGCGTTCACACACCTTGTTCCAAACGTGTGTGTGGATTATGTGGGCTGGTGGGAGTAATCCCCGGAACACATGGACCCCAGAGGCAATCCAATTTACAGTATGACACTGCTTAACACTTACAGATACAACCTGTTATACTGTACATGTAAGTATTTAAACAGTAGATGTCATTTAGGATCTGACTCGTTTCTTACAAGTAGGAAAGATGTTGCAGCCATGCTGTGACGCTGTTATTGAGGTGCTTTGAGCTAAATGTTAATTTCAAAGCATCACCAGATTTCTTAACCTAAATTAGTTAAAAGTTTCCAACTTGTATAGGCTGATGCAATAAACCAGAACTTTAGTGGCATCTGTTTCCAGGACAATGCAGCTGTGGCTGTGTGTGTGTGTGTGTGTGTGTGTGTGTGTGTGTGTGTGTGTGTGTGTGTGTGTGTGTGTGTGTGTGTGTGTGTGTGTGCGCGCTCAATCCAGTGGAGGGTGACTCTCTAATCAACCTCTACACCGCATTGTCATTCATTTATGCATTAAACAGATGGAGAAGGTGACTGGTAGGCAAGAAGTCACTGTTATGCACACTTGTGCATACATGTTGTCATTCTCTGGAGAGAAACACCAGCTGTCATCAAAACACTCACTGAAATACTGCTTTATTCCAAATGCAGGACCAGGTCAGTCAAATAAAACATGCATAAGTTGTTTTTGTCATATTCTATCTCTACATTATAGATATTTAATACATAATGATTCTATCCATACAAAATATAAAAATATGTGAGGCCTGATTTACAACCATATTTACACAGACTTCCTTAATTTAAGTGAAATTATTAATTCATTTATCTATGTACACACTATGAACTGAATACAATAGTACAGTCTATGCTATATCTAAATCACATTGGATGAAAAAGCTAAACTGTACCAAACAGCTTGTTTGCTGCATGGAACTGAAGTTATGATTAAAAAAAAAAATTGCACATCAGCGTTTGATAAACGTTTGGACTTGATAGAACTGCGCATGTAACCATTAGCCTTAACACTCAGGAGATATTCAGAAACATTAAAATGAACAAACATGCAAACACTGTTGCTTTTTCACTGGTTACTGACAGTAATTCATCACTGACTTTCAATTACATGACATTCAAAACTCAACAATACTGAATAAATGGACTGTTATATTTATTTTTTTCGTTCCAGATGGAGGATGATATTGTACACAAGCTGGAAAAAGAGAAATCTACTGTGCCAAACCCCCAGAAGTTAGGAAATAATGCAGTTCTTGCTTTTTCTGCGTTTGCGGGTGTGTAACTGCCCACTGCGGTTGGGCCCTCCCATCCCTGTGTTGTTGTACTTATGGACAAGCTCCTGGTTGCTGAGGTAGCGCAGCTGGATGGGTCTGGGGATCGGCTCACCCAGAAAGTAACCTTCATCCTCCGATTCAGAGGATGACGAGCAGGTGGAGCACCAGTCATCGTCATCATAATCATCCCAGGAGTACTGGTTCAAGCCAGTGCGTCGGCTGGCCTCTGGGTTCTGAAGAGTCAGGTCTGAAGTGGTTCTGGGGCACTGCCTGAAGAGTTGAGGCTGGTATCTTCCTCCTCCTCCTCCCACTCCAAAGTGGTCCCTGGCACTCCTTGGCGGTGGGAAACGGTCGTAATCCTCACGGACACGCAGCTGTGGTCTTTCTTGAGGTCTCGTCCTCCGCTCTGCCACGAGGTGGAGAGCGTTTTCTGAACGAGACCGACGGGATCTCCGAGAGCGGTGGTGGTGGTGGTGCCGCCGCCTCTGTGGCGTCTCCTCTGGAGCATCTAGCCGGACACTTGCTCCCCTTCCACCACCTCCTCCTCCTCCACCCACCCTGCGCTCACTAATGGGTGGCAGGCGGGCAGCGTTGGCGCTGCTCACCAAACTCACCCTATCCTCCTCCTGGAAGGTGAAGCCAGGAGGTAAATGCTTAATACCCATGCCCACACTCATGCCAGGGGGGTTGCAGTACTGCACCTGGAACTGGGAGGACCTGGGAGGATCCATTTCCATGTAGGGTTGACTGGCGGTGAGGCTGTGAATGGATTCAGAGCTACGAAATTGCACTGAGGAGTTGAGGGTGTCCATGTTACTTTTCTCTGAGACGTTCATTCCAGAGTCTTTGCTCAGGTCCGGCATGGAGAAACGAGAAAGGTGCTCCTGACGCTTTCCTCCTCCATCTGCTGAGTTGCCTATGGGGAAATAGAGATAAATTCAGTGTTGCTTTTTATTCAAGACAAGGCCAAGAAGAGGTCTACAACAACTACTACAACACCCACCTGTAGCATTGGACAGGGCCAGTGACTCCATGGATCCTCTTGGGGTCTGCTCTAGAGGGGTCAGTTGCTCAGTGAAGTTAAGTGCACTAATGGGGTTCCTGCTTCTTGCCACCTGGGTTGCTGCTGGAGGCCCTGCATCTCGGTCCCTGTCCCTCTGAAACCCATGCAAACTGATAGAGCGTTTGTCAGAGGAGAAGCCGTTGTGGTGCTGAGAACAATGGGATACCTCAGTGAAGCTCTTTTGGGTCCTCAGTTTGGGTGGATAGTACTCCTCTGGAGCTGCTGGCTGATGGAACCACGTCTCATTGAGTGAGTGGCCCTTCATGGCAGAAATAGGCGGTCTCTTTAAACCTACATTGTCCTTGATCCTGTGGTCCTGCTGTTGATTATTCTGTCCAGAGCAGGTGGGGTTATAGGCAGTCCTGACATTGCACTGACTGAGGAGCTGGAGGGGGGTGGGGTTGGCAGTTAGGTCTGATTGGGATTCATAATTATAACCGTCACCTCCTTGCTCTTGGCCCTGCCAGGTAGGTGGCTCGCGAGTCAAACTGGGCGTCTGGCTGGAGAGACTCAGAAGATCCATTTGTAAAGACAGTGGGTCCACCTCCCCTGAAAATCTATCAGTCTGCACTGCACCCCCTCCTCCTCCACTCTTCCCCATCTTGGAGCTGCGCCTGGACTCTCTGGTGGAGCGAGCGCTTTGAAAGGCAGAATCAGAGGAGTCAGAGCCATTAGGCTCCTCCCCCAGACTGCAGGAACGTGAGCAGAAGATTTGGCCCTGCTTGGGCAGGAAAGGCCGACCCAGCAGAGAGCGTTTACAGCGGGCGCAGCAAAAGCAGCTCTCTGTGGCGTGCCAGTGCTGCCCATCATATGTCATCTGGCCTTGGTCAATCCCTGCAGGAAAGATAAAAATATGAATCCACTTATTTAAAATGACAGAATGTGCTGAAAAATACACAATTATAATACAAAGCACGATGTTTTGATTAAAGAGCTAGAAATAAAAAATCTTTATGTCTTTATTAAAAATGCCGTTTTATGTGAAAATAGTAGCATAACACAAGCTGCTTGTCGAGTGAGAAAATAGAGCTGGAGGCTGTAACTTAACTGAGCTTGGGGGACAACTCATTATGGAGCTTGCCCAGCATTGTATAAACACATTGCATTTTGAGTATGCTTGCAGTTGTTGCAGGGGGAAAGAAAACCAGCTATTTGCTAATGGCTGCCATCTGGTTAGAGCATGTTTTCTGCTGGTTTCAATTTATAATCAGTTGTGCTTTTTAGCCAAATATTTTTCTGTATCCTGTCTGACAAATAATTACAGAGCAAATTTGTTGAGAGGTATGTGCCAAAATCACACCTGGGCATCCTGTCGGGGGATATGCACACATACACGCAAGTCTGTAACAGGAGGTGGCATGGGGCCAAGAGGTGCTAATGTGAGGGTTTCCTGCTGAAAAATACCCAACTTTTCTCAGCTGGTCTTCCTCTACTACTACAGATCGTGAGATGTTTATATTTGTATTTAACAGACACTTGATGCACGTGTCTGTGATAAAAACAGGTCATGAGGCTGAATCTTCTCTTGCCTTTGCCCCATGTTAAGGTTTGAAGGGTGAAAGAGAGACCTAATTTTACTGTACATATTTCTGTGCTCTGCAAACTGAGGCTATCTACCCTTGCCTGAAATGTGTGACCATGGATGACATCATTTAGCGATAAACTGCTGTAAACCAGGCCACAAAATTTCTACTTTCCTCCTCGGTGTTACTTGCTACGAAAAATTTAGGTCACTCTTTAAACCTCTGTGAAAAAAACTTAACTTTCCTCCACGTATTTAGCATCATTATATTTTTTTTCTGCAAGGGATTCTTTGCATGACCTGCTGGTGATTAATGCAGTATGCATGAACAATTACAGATGCCGGATGGTGGTGCAGCGTACCAATATGTTCCCCGCAGGAGTCGCAGTACTCAGCGTAGAGGGACTCAAAGCAAGAGCAGCAGTAGGGCCGTCCCTCCTTCATGATGTAGCGCTGGCCCCCCAGCACAGTCTCACACTCAAAACAGCAGAAGTGCTTCATGTGCCAGTGACGCCCTTCTGCCTCAGTGCACTCATCCGCAAGGATGATCTAAGAAAGAAGAGACAAGAAAGTTCATCGTTTATCACAAGTCCTCCGAGGTAAACCTCAGTTGGGTTATTACCGCGCGGTGAATGACAGGACAAAGGCTTGGCTCGCCCTCCCTCTCTCTCTCTCCATACGCACCACTTTCTCCTCTGCAGCTTAGTACCCTTAGATCATCCTCTTTGCCACTGACTTGTGTAATGCGTGTGAGGAGTTGGTGAAATCTAGATGGTGCATTTACTTTTAATTACGCCGCTGTTAAAACAGTGTCCTTGTCCCCATTTGCAGAGAGTCAGTGCTAATGGTTGGGAGGTCAGGATGTTGAGAGCCAACCCCATTAGATTGAAAACCCACGCATGTGTTAAACTGTGACTGTTGGGAAGCCTGTGAACATCATATGACTGCAGTTTCGTATGTTTGCACGCACGTGTGCAAAATTGTTGCGCATAAAAACCTGCGCTACTGACACTGTCCCACATTACAGGCACAGTATGTCCGAGTAGGTGACAGACATGTGTGTCTGTTAACACATTGTCATTCGTGTGCAGGCATGTGTGTGCGTGCATGTGATGGGTGTCTACCTCATCACAGGCGGTGCAGCGGGGCTTCAGCCTCTCAGCGTGGTGCCGCCCGCAGTAGATCTTCCCATCCTGGTAGAAGTAGATGAGGTCCACCAGGAGCTCATTGCACATGCTGCACACAAAGCAGGCCGGATGCCAACACACGCCGTGACCTGCCCGTGATGCAAATACAGCAATGTCGCCGCCATTTATCTGGCCTCCGCACTAAAAACAGGCAGAGGGAGAAGAAGAGTTTTGAGAAAATAGTGCCAGCCGTGCTGCTTCTATCAGTACATGTCACTTTATGCAATATTTTGATCACACTCTCTTTCCAAATACCAATTCCTTATACCTAAACTCAGGATAGTGGTCGATACAGAGTACCAACTCTATTCCTGTGCTATGTCTTTGTAGTTAAACCTAAAATCTGTACAACTGGGCACCCAGTAGCCAAGTGGTGGACCTTCCATGCATGGTATAACCCTCTCCCTATTTCCAATAAAGGCAAACCACCAAAAAAACCCAACAACATTCTTTAAAAGGCTTGTGGAATTTCTATAAAGTTTATCACTACATGCTGTCACCATTTCATCATGACAGTGATTAAGAAACCAATTAATCAAAGGGCATGTGTCCAGGACATTTTCCCTTATACAATCATTACAAAAGAAAAGTCTATAATGCATGGTGCCCTGTGAAGAACAGTCAGTAGAATGAATGAAGGGGGCGCCATCTTGATACATGGCATCATCAATTCCTTAATGTGTAGTAAGTTCAGAACACAGTGAAAAATACTCAAGGTCATGTCTTTAAATTGCTTGTTTCGATCAACCAACAGTCCAAAACCCAAATACATTCAGTTCACTACCATATAAGTCAAAGAAAAGCAGCACTCACAAATGAGAAGCAGGATCTTTGATTAATCTGTGATCACCACTGAAGATGCACTGTTTTCTAAAATTCTAATTTAATTCCATTAAATTTGCACTTAAAAGTGCAAATTTATGATCTTTCCATAATTGACTAAGTGAATGTGCATCTCTGTCTGACACAATTTTGCATGAAAGCTGGACTAAACTGAGAGTATGAGAGTATGTGTACATGCGCTGCCAGGTAGGATAAGGGACAAAGTTGAAAGGCTGCTGGAGGACGTTGGTCGGGCAAAAGGGAGAAATAAAAATGGGAGTGATGTATGGGAGGATAAAAAGGAGAGCAAGATCGGCATGGAGGTGCAAAAGGTGGAGAAGCCGGAAAGATAAACCAGAGGCAGTGCTAAGGAGACGGGGGGAAAGGTCAGATAGGCAAAGTACATTTAGAGGGGTGGGAAGATGGGAGACGGAGGGAGAGTTGCAATCAGGTTATCTAACTGGCACAAAGCCTGCTGCTGCAAGGAGGCCAAAGGGGGGGTGGGGAATTCAATCAATACGCACTCTCCCAACATTCTGCTCCCTCATGTATGTGTGTGCGTGTCTGCTGAGCGAATGTGAAACACAAGCTGTAAAGCAGCTATACACCTGGGGCACCAATACAACAGAGAGTAGCTCCATTTTGAGTAAGCCTATTGTACATGCAGTAACAAATGGCAAGCGGATGCTGAAGTGCACTAGTTTGTTGTTAAAAGAACCCATTGCACTCTGTTGTCGCTACAAGAAAGAATATAAATAATACATTAAATATTTGATGGGACACTGGATACGACTATGAAATTATTTCAGGAGAGCTAACTTAACTGTAGCTTAATTGTCTGTGTTTTTATGCAAGGCTATGTTTTACGATAAACAAATACTGTGATTGTTTGAGCCTGACATGGCAGAGGGAAAAATAAGACAACACACACCTCAAGAGCTGCATTAAAAATAACACTTTGAGGTGAGATTGACAAAGTCTCTGCCCTTTATATGTTGTCATAAAGCACCTGTCATACATCTGAAATGCCAGCAGGCTCTTCAGTATGTCTGTCACACGAGTCATTGCTTTTATTCCACTGGCCACATGACGCACCTTTGATCTTGTCACACTTAATTCACTCTTTACGCTCGCAGAAAGGACACTTCGAAGTGAAATGAATGGCCGCTTTCAGATGACCTTTGATCTCGTCATCTCTCTTGACTGCCGGGGAAACGATCCCTAAATTAGGTTTATCGGAATTTCTGACAGCTACCTGTTCACAGATTGCCCCCGTCATCGTCACAGGGAAAGGCCGGACGTTGCCGCGGCCCAGGTTCTCCCGTTTCCGTTGATTGCTGAAGAGCTTCAGTTCTCGCTTCTCCTCATCATCCAGGCTGTTACAGTAGCGTACCTAGACACACACACGCACACACACACACACGTAAAGTTTGTTCTGTTACGCAGATATAGAGTTGAATGTGGTTGTCTGTGATATTTTATATCAATACATCATAATCCAGCTAGTCAAACCTTGGAATTGTTGCCATAATGAAAGGCAGCGTTTATCACAACCCTTTCCTGTTTACTTAATTACATTCTCTTTGTGTTTTCTGTCAGGAAAGGAAATGTGTTATTTAAGCCAAGACTTTTCCCAATTGACTTCACAGATGAGGATGAGCATGCAGGAAGTCATTTTTCTATTTGCATCTTATTATGGCCATCATTTCCCATTCCAAGAAACTGAGATGAGCTCCATCTGTGCTGCAGGAATTATAAGTAAAAGAAGAAACAATCCCGCAAAACAAAACCAATGAGTAAAACTTATCCTAGATGTAGCCTGGTTACAGTTCCAGTCAACCACTCAAAGCCTACCAGGGGAGATTAAGAATGGGGGCGGCATCTTTCTACATCCCTAGCATCCCATCCTAGCAAAATAGCTATAGAAAAATAGCGGTTTGTTGTACGTCGACTCAGAAAAAACAATTCTTATATTTGGCATATTTCTATGAATGTCATGGAAAACGATAAATATTTTATTTAGGCATTTTGCGTTATTGATAATAAAGACAGATATCAATAGGCTAAAATGAACATGTTACACTGAATGATGACGTGATACAAGATGTAGAGACAACTGTAGAGGTGCTAAAGGATGCCGGTCTTGTTGGTAAGGTACCACGTGTTTCTGCCAATCATACTAATATCTCGAGATTAATTGTGTGATTCATGTGGTAAAAAACTTAGATAGGCAGCTTACACCTCACTATCTCATTCCCGTCCATTAAGAAGACCGACCCCATTTCTCCTGTGTCTGTCTTCACTCCTTTTATCTCTCTTGCCCTGACGGAGGGGAGGAAGGGAGGAAGATATAGAGGGATGGATGGATGGATGGATGGATGGAAGGATGGATGTGGTGGGGGAGGGGGTCAGTTTGGACTCTCACCTCGTTGTCATGGGGTGGGAGCTGATGGAGCAGCTGTTTGATGCGGTATTTCTCTCCTGGGCTGTTCACATAGGGCACCTTGTCCTCGGGCAGAGAGCTGTAGTACTGATGAACCTGAGCAAGAGACAAAGAGGATGATAGTGATCAAGAGCAACAACATACCTGCAACATGTTAAGTAGCACAAAATACGGTTGGGTGACTCAGTGAGTACTTCCATTATCAATAAAGCTCTTAAATACTGTTTTTGACAAATGACTGATTTATTATTTTGTCTATGAAATGTCGCAAAATGTCCATTAAGAGCTCCCATATTCTCATACTCCTACTCTTTCAATTGCTTATTTTGCCAGTCAAAACATCTAAACGGGTACAGTTAACAATATCATGAGACACAAAAGCTACAAATCCTCATTTGGAGACATGGGATCATGCAAATGTTTAGCATTTTTATTTGAGACATTACTCAAAATGATTAAATTATCCTTAAAATGTTGTCATTAATCATTTCAGCACTAAAAAAAAAAGGGTACAAAGACAAAATGAACAGGATCTACAACTGGGAGTGACCAGCACACACATACAAAATCACTTTGATTTATGGCCCACCAGCGGAGACTTAATAGAACTTCGCCTCTCCATCTTTGTACATTGACATGGGAGGGTATTACGGACCTGCCAAACGTGCACACACTCACACACACGGACAATCATGTGATTAACACGTATGCGTGTAGCAGTGTAGCATATGAATGTGTGCGACAGCAGGATTAATGCTAATCTGGCCATTCCAAATTACTTGGACATTCTTTACATTACAGCGTCAGACAATAAATGTCATCTCTGTATTATTTATTGCAGTATTTTTTATTACACTGTAACAGGGGGGCCGGGGTATAATAGAGGTCAGGCAGTCATATATGAATGTGATTGGAGGGGGGTGCAAACCACGCAAGCCACAGGGTTTTAAAGGGAGATTTGAGGACAGAGGTTAAAGAATAAAAGGAATAGAAGGAGAGAGAAATAAAGACAGAATGAACATGTTAGATGGATGAAGGAAGACTGATAGTAGAAGAAGAAACAAGACAATATTTCAAAGAAACAAAAACACTACTGCACAATACATAATGAAGACCATAAAGAGACAACATGATCGATACCTGCTGACTAGGTCATGGCAATCTTAATATCCTGTCTGTCTACTGAATGGATCTACTGACTAGAAGTCATTAGCTTTGTCCTTGGAAATAACACAGACTATGTCACACAAAAACAGATTAACTTGAATCGGAACGTAGAGACCAAAATTAAAACTGCATTTCTTTTCAAATTAATCGTCCTGAGGCTGTAGAATCACATTCTATATGAAGAGCATTTCCTTAAAGCTGTACATGGATGTTTTGTTGCTGGTCTTAATTTACAGCAGGAGCCTCTTGTTGTAAGTGAAACCTATTTCCTTCTGCTCTGCTTTTGTTGGCTTCCATGGGCGTTGGCGAGGGACGAGGGAACCCGTGTCCAGCAGCACGGCTAAGGATGCCGGGAGGAGGTGTAGTGGGGGTCTCAGGATAGTCCATGAAAGGCAGACTGTGGTCATGCACTGATAAATCACTGAGTGCCTACATGCTTCTAGACACACACACACAGCTAATGATAAATTACAAAACATGCTTCCAACAACAACAACAAGGTTACAATATGGAGGTGAAAGGTACATTGCCCCCAGGATAAGATCTGAAGACAGATACACACACACACACACACACACACACACACACACACACACCTATGTGCACATAATGGACACCATTGCAGCGAGAGCCAGGAGGAGCAGCTTGTGATAATAACTGTAATCGAAAGCAGACAAAACTAAAGACAAACTTCGAATGTACTGAAAGGAGTGTTTTTAAAAGCTAAAGCAAATGGCAGGACTTCGCATCTGAGTGACAAGAGTGATCGCTTCACACAGCTGGTTTCTATTGCTGTTAATGGCTAGACAGCCAGAGGAAAAGACACCACCAGGCACCAGTCCTGACATTCTTTCAACAAGCCACTTTACAGTGGTTAGTGGACATAGATATTATATTGTTGAGAAAACACTGGTAGTTACAGCCAAACATTGTGGGAATGATGGGTGTTTTCATAGCGGAGTGAGCAGATTTAATGGCTGCTTTTCATTGTCTTTCTCTCTTTTGTCTTTTTCTTCTCACGTCTTTGCTGAAATGTGCAAGTGCCCATGGCTCAACTCTGTAGTCAGCACAGTTGTGGGAGCAAATTCAATGCGTTTGAGAGTCATAAGGGATGGGTTAATTAAGCACTAAAATGTAGTTGTCATTTTAACAAGACTAACAGTCCAAAGCCAAGCTAGCAGCTCTGTGAGTTTGTATTTAGGAACACGGGTGCTTTGATTTACATGCCAACATTAGCAGTGCTGATGTTTAGCATGTATACTGTAATGTTTCCCATTGTCACAATCTTAGTTTGGTAGCATGGTAACCTTTGCTAATTTGCATTCAACAACCTCATGGTGGCGCTAGAGGAAAAGCCAGAGGACCACCAACGTTTGTGGGCTTTTGTCCTCTGGGGACCGTGACTGCCTGTACAAACTTTCATGTCAACCCATCCAACACTTTTAGTCTAGACCAGACTGATGGACTGACTGACATTTCCATCTCTTGAGCCATGCTACTAGCATCCTAAAAATGAGTTTTAATGACTTTCAACTGATTTAACATTATCATTCAGCGGTGTGTATAGTGCTCAGTGTGTCTCGCAATCCCTTTTTAAAGCTTCATCATTTCTCTCTCATTCACAGCTGCTGGCTGTATTCAGATCAGGAGCTGACAGTATTTCTGGTCCTTGAACTCGGATGGGAATTGGTCAAATTGTCCTCAGGTCCATTTTGGAACAGGTCAGACTAGCCTCAGGTCCCTTTCAGATTGGCTCTTATTTGAAAGTTAATTTATCCCCATCAGAGCTGTGAGTCCCTTTCAGAGCCCTTTCTATTGAAATATCCTACATGTGAGCCGTCTGAAAAAGCATACGTCATGATCAGCTGCAAGTTAAAGTCAGATCCTGGTAGATGCTGAGCAGCAGCCGCGCGTTGAGACTGCAGCTCTTGCTGTGTGGTGGTAAAAAAAAAACCCAAAAACAACACCACTTACAGGCCTCTGCTGAGTAACATGCTTGGCCTCGACAAGCTGTAACTTGGCAACATTCAAGAATTTATTGGAGAAGGATGGAAAGAAAGAGCAAGGAGGAGACAGTGGGAGAGAGAATATTGGCAGGCCCTCCTTCACACTGCAGCTCAATAACATCTCCAACACACTCAGTAATGGCTGCGTTTGGTGATAAAGATTCATATTCTTTTATTGAGCCTGTATTTCAGCAATTGTTGACATATAAAAACACACAGGAGAGATGAACAGTCCCAACTTAGTGCCGAGTTATCCTTCATAATCCTCGGACATGACTTCACACCACTGCTGGCTGAACAGTGGGCTCGTACACAGCACTGGCTCCCTGCAGGGAAACCTAAACCCCTGTTTAGATCCTGGAGATGAGCTTTGTGTTTACCATTTCCCTCTATTCTCACTGTGTCTTTACCTTGTGGAGAGGAATGCTGGGTGTTGAAAAGCCCCACATAGGGCGTACTTCTGCTTCTCTGTGAGAGGTCACTCAACATGTTTCCACAGCTTGAAGGACTTCAGGACGTCAGGTTGGGAAAATAGAAATCTAACTATGGACTCTTTATCTTGGCTGCTTGAAATGCTCTTAATTGTCACAATTTTCACACAAAATACAAAAACAGCCCAAGTTATTTTCAAGGTTGTTTAGTATTGTGCTCATACGATACTGCACAGTCCAGTTTCCATTATGGCCGGACTGTTCCTGAGGTCATATCCCCACTAGACGAGAACCTAATTGACTTTGGGGTTAGACGTGTGACCCTAGAGAGGGATGAAAAATAGCTGAGCACTGTCCTTGGAGGAGAAAACAGCCCCCTGTTTTGCCAACATTGTATTGACCAGTTCAGCTCATCAACAAATGAACCCAGCTTCCATAAATGCTTCTATTGTCCTATAAAACTGGAAACCCTCCAACATGTGAACACCTACCGCATAATAGAGTATTGTAAAAGAGGATTTTCTTCCACATGCATGGGACCATTTAACACATTTGTGTATTACACAGGATTAACTCAGTCGTCTTGGGGGCGGTGAAACCTACTGTAAACGTGTTTGCAGGCCGAATTAATAGGAGATTAATTTGACTGCTGGAGCCACACAAACCTCGTTATCCATTAGCCTGCAGAAGGAGCAGTCAGCATAACTGGTATGCTATCATATCTGAGGTGCAAGGTGTAACACTATAAACAGTGTGGTGTCTGGAATTTTTATTAGCCATACTAGAATATATGTAAATGTTTAAAACTGTCTAACTGAAATCTGTCTGTGCATGCCACTGAAATTCTGTCCACCCTGCCTTTGTTTTGCTCTTCCATCCCCACTAAAACATCTTTGAAAACATTTCTCCATGCTGAATGTAATTTTAATGTAATCCCAGGGCTCTCACTGTCATTTGATCCATTTGCCAATGCAGTCTGTTGTTAACACCTGCTTTTGAACAAACAAACAAAACTTCGAAATAGAGGAAAGACACTCCTCAAAGGACAAAGACGTGGGGTTGAATCGAGTTGAATTTTCAAGTGTTGCGGATGCAAACCTTCGGTGCACTTTAGTGCACTGATCTTCAGATTGATGAGTGTAAGATGCTAATACCTGTTCCGGTTTAAGACCTGGTGGTACCCAGGCGTACTCCTCCAGGGCACAGCCCGAGTCATCGTCTGAGGTAGAGTTCCTCTGGAAGTCGTACATCAGCTTGTTGACTGTCTTCTCCATCTCTACAGGCATGGCTGTCACAGCATGCTCCTCACGACGACACTTACAGTGCACACAGATCTTCCTATAAACACAGACAAAGAACATCTGTCAAGCTAGAACTGTACGCAGACTACACTTCTGTGTTGAAACATTAAATGGAATAAGATTAAAAATGAAAACAGTCGTTATTTGACCTTCTAAATGGTGATTTGTGATTTGAACTGAAATTTTTTACATTTTAACTCACAATACGCCACCATTACGGTGAAAACAAACATTCAGTTTAATAAATCACTATGTAAATAGAGCTACATTTGGGGCGATATGGTTTCAGCCAAAACAAGACGTCATACTGCGGTTGCTGTTTGGGCGTTTGAAGCCTGCCATTAATCACAGATGGAAAAAAAAAAGTCAAACTGATTTTAACCTCAGACAACCTGTAAAAGGACCCCCACCCCACCCCTTCAACCCTGAAAAGAAAATTCTGTGAAACTCAAAACGGCATGGCGTTTGTGCATATTTGCAGACCCTCTACCCATAAAGAATGTGAACTTCACACAGTTCAAAGGTCAAGGCTTCCCACTGCAGCTCTCACAGTAAAATGTGAATGCCACAAATGCAATGCTCAACCTAAGGGGTACCACGAACAAGGATATAATCAAAAACAGGCTAGGGAAATTAGCAAAATACAGCCAATGACAGTGATGGAAAGCAGTACTGTACAAACACACTAACACACACACACACACACTCACACTTTCCTATGTACAAGGTTATTGAGAAACACTAGCAGAAGCTTAGCCACTCTCATTAGTCAAGCAGACCCACCCAACTATAAAATGGAAAGTATCCATGTGCGAGTTTCCACAGAAAACATGGTTGGGAGTGTTGGACACTGACACTCCTCTGCCTCACTGCTCTTTCATCTTCAGTAGTGTCCAGAGGGTAATAAAGAGAGATATATTTCATAGATTCAAACAACTATTCTGGAGTGTTGTCTTACAAAATACTAGGATTAACAGACTACTCCTCAGAGAATGACACAGAGCTTGTGAGACGTCTCACAAAAAGCACAACAGGATGTGGGTTAAATACTTGAGTGGATAGATTCAAAATAAAATATAGGCCACCATCACTGAGGTCTGTACTTGGAGAAGACGGTGCATTTGTACATATTCCCGTGTTCTTGACAGCTCTAATTCCTTGCATGAAGAGGAAAGTATGGGTGGCCAGAAGGTTGCATCCCACTAACCCTTGCTGCCCCTCAGGCGTCCAAACCAGGGAGACAATCCCATTACCTTCCCAGACGGATACCTGCCTGTCTGACAGACAACCCTACAGAGGAGCTTAAGGACACTGTTTGATAGACTGACAGCTTGGCTGGCAGAAAATCTGTTAGTGTAAAGAGCTTGGAGCGCAGACGGCACCTTGCAGAGAGCTGGTCCCACCTTGTCTTTTGTTCAAAGGAGCACTTCTTGTCCAAGGTTTGAGTCTTGCTTAACAAAGCACTTCAGACTACTTGGCTTAGCACTGATGGATGCTGATGATAGAACAGACACTGGAAATACTTTGAAACTGCCTGTAGCTCTCTAAGTAAAACATACCACTGACATGCCACAACTGGTCAAATGACATGTAATCCTTAAAAAGAAAACATACAAACATATAGGTCTAAAGTTGGTCAAATTCTCCATCACCACTTGAAATTGCTCACCATCCACCAGGAGCCTTGCAGTTTATTACTGTCAGCTCCAGCTTTCAACACCACCCTGAGCAGGAAGGTAAACCTCTGCTACTTCAGCTGTCACAGTGGAAGGCCAGCCACCGGCTTTACAAACTGACTGCCTAAATATTAACAAGGCACATGAAGTGGCCAGATACCATTGTCATGAATATTGATAGTTATGATAAACAGAGCAGCGACGCAGCTCAGGCAGACAAAGTCATCAAGTAGCTGTCTAGCAGGCTGACTGGTAGAAGGGTGTTTTCGCAAATCCCTGTTCCCAGCGGCACGATGCTATAGCCAGAGGCGACACAGCTTGCCTCATTACAGCACAGCACCTTCACCATCATTACTAATTTAAGGCTGATTAACTGGTTGACACACACACACACACACACAAACAAGTGTGTGCATCTACAAGAACACACACACACACACACACACACACACACACACCCGGGAGCACGACTGAAAGTGAAAGGCACCAAAGGTGAAGATCTAGGATTGTGCACTTATGGACACTTCTTCTAATGTTCTGACACGCTGCAAGGTGGTAAGAAGTTATTGCTACATTGGGGTGAGGAGGGACTCTTTGAGATAAGAGTATACAAATACCCAAAGCAGAAGGCAAGCATTTCACACTACATTCCTTCTGAGAGGGCACATCGCCCCTGCCCCACACACTGCCTACAGTCTCTGTGGAGTTCAGTTTAGAGACAGAGAAGCTTGTGACCTTTGGAGAAAAGCACCTCTCTGACCCACTCGCTCAGTCCAGATGTGTGATGATGATCGTCCTCCAGTGATTCACCTCACAGACATCCCCACATCGATGCTGGCTGAGATACTGTAGGCCTACAGGGGCCTGTTGCTCCTTCCCTCCTCTTCTATCCTCATGATTTACAACACGCTTCATGCACATGCCTGGGATTTCCCCTCTACTGAAACCTAATCCCCTTAAAATCTACATGATTCCAATTAGGAAAGAGTTGGGGACTTTGGTAATACAAGTCAAGTGCATCACTGACGCCTCATAAATGAAGTTAAAAGGCTTGTTCTTTATTCAAATGTGACTGGCCTTTCATCTCCGGGGAGATGTAAATGCTGCCGTATTGTTGGTCAGTTGGAGTGTGAGGTTTTGTTCAGGACCTGGGGGGGTATGATGTTGGATAGTAATCCCTGTGACCATTATGTTGGTGGACAATGATTCACCACTTCGGGTTAATTATCATCCTCCTGGTCCTCTAGATCAGACCTGTAACCCAGGTAGCAGGTGGTTTTAATACATAACTAGGTTCTGATAGGTACCTCTGACAGTTACTGGATTCAATCACTTCAGGTCACTGCTGCAAGATCTTCAGCAAGCATGGTTTCAAGTTTGGCCATACAAGTGGTCAAATTTACCATAGTGGTAGTAGTAGTAGATGTGATTCAAAGCAAAGCAAATATTGACTTAACGGGGCTAGGTTTATAACTAACTCCAGGGTTTGAAGTTTCAGAGCACTCTCATTCCTGAGCAGCTCCCAAAAACTGCTGCAGCTTTTCCACGGCATCACTCTAGACGGTCAGATTAAAATCCCATCTTTAAACGGCAGCTCTACACAAAAGCGGAGGTTGGATGACAAGAGAGGAGAGCACAGAAGAGAGAACAGCTGGGTGCACACTGCAGCCAATTCTTGTCTTGTTTTTTTTCCTCTCTTCCTGCGGCTGCTTTTGTTTTCTTTGGAGGAATAGGGGGAAGAGGGGGACAGACTCTTCTCTCTTTAATGGCCTTTTGTTGGATGAGTTCAACATTTCCGTTAAGTGTTTTGAAGCAGTTGTTGAGATTTTCAGGGGCTTCAAGGAATAGCCCTGCTTTCACAAATGACCAATCTACAAGCAAACAAACTCTTTGTAGCGACACTGCTGCATGTTGACTTCAGAGCCATTAGGAGTTAATCACAGTTAAATATGACTGGAGGTGTTCCCGACAAGAATCAGGCTCGGCAAAGACGTTTTCCATTACCGGCCAATTAGTAAGAACCAGATGCATAGTGTTCCTGAGGACAGAGATTAGGCCTGCATCCACCTGTCATAACAAATTAGAGAGAGGCCCTCTTTTCAACTAGCCTCTGGTCCACCAGCCTCGACCTGAGGAGTTTATTCTACTGGAATGGACAGCACCATATATGCAACTTACCAAAAAAAATTAAAAATTTCATTAACATTCCAAAATGACAGAGTTGAGGAGATGAGTTTTAAATGGGACACTCACCAATGGTACAGATGTAGTGTAGTTGTAAAAATAGTTGTGGCTCTGTGTGGAGTTTTCCAAAGTTTGAAAAACCGACCCTGATGAGGTCATCATCTTGAATTGGGCCTGGAATTTACACTTTTCAACAGAAAGCCTGCAAACAAACTGGAGATGTCAGGCTAAAGGCAACTAAATTTAGGAGGTGTGTGTGTGTGTGTGTGTGTGTGTGTGTGTGTGTGTGTGTGTGTGTGTGTGTGTGTGTGTGTGTGTGTGTGTGTGTGTGTGTGTGTGTGTG
>NC_060167.1:28912831-28945555 GCF_021292245.1 Micropterus dolomieu
GTGGGGGGGGGGGGGGGGGGGGGGGGGGGGGGGGGGGGGTGTCAGTCTACTAATAGATGCTAATGAGTGTCATTATGGGAAATGTAGTAGCCAGAACTCTTGGTGCTTGAACCAGACCACAAAAGGTTGGGACATCTCAAGCCTCTGCTGCTTCAATTTTAATGATTAATTTTCTTAACCTTTTTCTTGTGAACCCTCCCCCCCAACTTTATGGAAATTCAATACAAAATTGCTGGAATAACCCTTTAAAAAGGTGCAACGAACCCTCATGGAAGATGCAGTTGTTAAATGCTAACCCCTGACTTTTAAAATTACTGTTGTTCCCATTCTCTCTCAGTCTAATAATTGAAATAATTGGTACAGGACTTGTGTGGGGCAGCAAAAAAGAAGAGAGAGAGAGAGAGAGATTTATGCAACATCTGAACGAGATGCTTTTCAGCTGCAACCACGCTATACTTGAGACTGGATCACATTACTTATTCATTCAGTGTTGATGGTTACATAGAGTGACACTACTTTGGATGGGAACAGGGGGCAGTCATGGAAGGGACAGGCTTTCAAGACAGCCTCAGTACAGACTTCAGAACTTACTCAGACACCGTGCCAGACCATTAGCGAATCAGTTAACCAGCAACACACAGTATATGAAAAGGATTTGGTCTATGATACATATTAGGAGAAAATATCTCAGCAAATCTGACCTTCCTGCTAAGAATTTTATTGGAATATCATATTGACTTGACTCATTTTTTTCAGAGGCAGTTGGGGAGGTCAGAAATAATGTTGATTTGTTATATAAGCTCTTGTCAGTTCAGTCAATGTTTGGCTGCTCTCAGGAGCCCAGTGATACTGCAGCCAGCAGCTGAAGCCACATTATTCATTACTCACCCATCAGTCCATTCATGTGCTAATCCAGTGACCCTTTACGCTGCTAAAAAAGTAGCAGTCTAAATGGGTCAATTAGCCTGCATTGAGTCTTGTAATGTTCTCTTTAAAATAACTGCCATGGAGCTGCAATTATGCCACTTTTTTCCAATGCAGTTTGCACCAAACTCCAGGAAATAATTAAAGCCTTTTTAACAAGGAAAGTTCAAATAATGACAACATAATAACACCTGACATGAGAAACATGAGACCAGCTGATTTGGAAATCTGAAATATTTTACTGATGCCTGTTTATTCATCTGTTTATTTACTATGCAATCTACAATCCATATGGCACAGAGGCTGCACAACAAAGGCGCTGAGGCTGGAAAGCACACAGAAGCTTGACCATCGCGCTACAGGGGGTGGGGTGGGGGATATAAACCGGGGAGAGCACGTCTATAGAGAGTGCGCTGCAGAGCGAGTCTGACAACTCTGCATGTTGTTATTTTCACCCAAATAACACCCAGTTTTAAGGCATGAATGACTAAGAGTGACGATGAACGCCTACTATGAGAATCTTGAAGAGGGTGAAAACTTTGCACATTGCGGAGAGGACTTTAATTCCTTCGACTCTTTACGCACACATTTCAAAGAGAGAGTAAAGAGGTGGTAGTCAGAAACGAACTCGATTTCTAAATAGATACATTTGTGACGCCAATCTCCTTTCCACTGCGCTTCTAAAGCTCCAGCGTGGATCGCCGTTGGTGCTGCAAAACGGCTCCAAATGCAACGCAAACACGATCAATAATCAGATGCTTACCTTCTTATAAACTGCGGCGGAGGGAAGCCATAGCCCTGACCTCTGTGCTGCTGGTGCAGGTTTTAAAATAAGTCTTCCTCATTGGAAAATTTGTCACACAACTCCAATGCCACAGCTTTGCCACGAAAACACCCCACTCTCACCCGCTGCGTGGTGTCTGCACCCCTCTGCTACATTTACCCCCTCCGTTTAAAAGCCTTTTGTCAACCCCCGGCGCTCCGCAAACACATTCAGGAGTTCAGCAAAATGAGGAGAAAGCGCCCACTTAAGTGTGTAAAGATCAGGTCCCCCTTCACAGGTCCAAACAAGAGCCAGACTCCGCAGAAATATTTGAAATCCAAACGAATAAAAGTGAAATCTCCATTGGAAGCGGGGTTACTGCTGCCGAGTGTAAATATGAAGATCTGTGCGGACTTTCGGTGAGTAAGTGCACGGAGTGCCGAGCTGCTCCGCTCCTTGATGACCGACCCACTGAACAGCAGCGCTTTAATCCTTAACCGGTGTCTATTGCGTATAAATAACACGCCCACTTCCGGTTGCACTTTGAAAATAAGAGCACCACTGTCAAAAATTTGGGGATGTATCATTTTTGGGTTAATAGTTCAATCTACTAAATGTACTCATTGTGATTTTATTTACTACATCTGCAAATGTAGATATTAAGGAACTTCAATCATATGAAGTTCCTGTAACTTCTGGAACAATCCCTGTGCAATAACCTGGTGACTCTAACATCTACTTGTGTTTACTAATTACTATTTATTCATCATTGTAAATAATACTGTAGCATATATATATATATATGCTACAGTATTATCTCCACTACCTCATGTAGTCGACATAATAATACCTGCAAAAAATATTAGTATAGACTACTGTCTTACGGTCTACAAATGTTGTTATTGTGTTGTTTTATGTGTGTATAATGTACACTGTAGTGTGTGTGTTTGTTTATGCTTGTTCTGTGTATCTAGGCCTATGTAGACAGCAAAGACCAGAGTCAAATCTCTCGTTATATGTAAACATAGCCTACCTGGCTATTAAAAGTGATTCTGATGCTTTTTATTGTTATTCATGTACATATTTTTAGAAAGATTCTTCCCAAATTAGGCTAACAGACAGAACACATAGCAATATATCTCAGAGACAACTAAGCACATTTAGTCTGCAGATGATGACCATGACATGCGATGGAAATCGTTGAGAGGACTTTGAATAACAATTTGCTTTATTTATCGTTTTATTAATTATGGTCAGTAATGCACTTTCACACTTTAGAGGAAGCCCCTATATTATATTTTGAGCATTTGTTTTGAGGTGATGTTGCTAACTTCCTGTCGCCCACCATTCTCCTCTCTCCTCCCTGCATGCTAACATCCCGGAGTGATGTCAGCAAGTCAGCGTCCCAACAGTGGTGTAATTAGCAGCATGAATGACTGGTGTTCTGGCAGGATTTGCATGTGAATGAAGCCACTTCCCCGAATCAACTGGCCCATGACAAGAAGACAGAGAGAAAGAGAGCAAGAGAGAGCAAGGGGGGGGGAGTGAGGAGCTGCATGGGGAAGTGAGGCCCTGCAAACAATCCAGTGCTGTTTAACATAAGAAACGGACATCACCTAAAGAAAGGACAAAAGGCTTACAAGCCAATGGAAATTAACAGAATCAAAAACAAATGTAAAGCCAATTTATTCGGATGTTGAAACTCCAGTAGCCTATTTTTGTGCACCTACTGGGCCTCTTAGTATTTTAGGCTGACTTGTTATTTCTTAAAAGTTCATAAACAGGATAATTTTACATTTCTCTCTATAGATAGAGAGACCTATGTATACACACACACACACACACACACACACACACACACACACACACACACACAGAGGGAGTCTGTTTGATCATTAGCAACAACATTAACAGCACAATTGTTCCCTAACAGATTGCCACCATCTCAGCTATTTTGGTTCCTTCTTAAACTCTCAAAGACTCACATGGCAATACACTCTGTAATGTTATCTCCCTTCTCTTTTTTACTACAGTGAGTGGTACGAGTGTTCCCACAGCGGCTTCTCATTTGCTTATTTGTGTAACGCAAAATGTGTCAAGAAAAAGGAAAAATGCCCAAACGTTTTCTGGCAATCACAGCTTAACAGATTTGTGGAAGATTTCAAAGGAAGGATGGCTAGCGTGGAAGTGGGTTGGAGAGTAATTAAATCAAGATTTGTGTATATTTTTCCCAAAGTACCCTGCTGCTGCCTGTTGGCCAAACACAAGTGGAAAAAAAAACAAGAAATGCAGAAAGGACAATAAAAAGGCTTGCTTTTGAAATAACGAGGAAGAATTTCGCCGCTGAAAACAGCCGGCAGCTCTGAACAACCTCCTCAGCTTTTGAGCACAGTGCTGCAGTCTCTCTTCTCCTTTCAGGAACTGTCAGTCAGTCTAAAACTCTGGTTTTCTGTTTAGTGAAAGCAGTCTTTCTGCACTGGATTCTCGTGTCACACGTGGCAGGGCAACTCTCACTATGTCTTAGTTTCGTCCATTATAACGTATAATCGCTGCCCCTTTACAAACACAAGAATATCAATTACAGCTCAGGCTGTACTTACAGCCTATCCACGGTTTTACAAGGAGCCCTAAGTGACAGTGTCCTCTGCTCGGAGCAACCACAGAATGGGTCAACTGGTTTGGGGCCAGCCATTTCCCCCAAATAATTCATTCCCTTTTCCCCAATAAACTGTTCCTCGACCTGCAGTAAGCGGTTTTAAATGCCACGAGAGGACTGAATAAAATCATAGAGGCCAGCTTGGGGGACATACCACAGATAGCATTGCCTTCATGGATGCTTGGCATGCACAGAGATGGTAATTTTAGACAGAGAGCCAAACAGGTTTACTCCCTTCCTAAGCAGGCATAGGCATATTGAGGCTTTTGTCTCTATCAAAGCACAGGATGAGCGATATTGTAAATACATGTTCCCGCAGGACCAGGAGCCCTGTCTGCAAGTAAGTATGTAAGAAAGTTGTATTTACTCAAAGGATCTTATCCTACAAGAACATTATTTATGTCTTACCAGGGACGGAACTGATTTATACGCTGCCTGATATGGTCAGAAATACACTCCTGATAAATCAATGCCTTTATCTGGATTTGAAATGTAGCCAACATCCCAACATGGCCTCCTCATCTTTATTTCTCATCTGCTTTTTTAGGAACACCAGTCTCCTCTCCTTTCATGTGGCAAATGCCGATGGCTATCACTCTAGAGTCAACACACGAAGCAGCTGGGACTCACCCCAACAGCTGATAGCTCAGACATGTTGGGAGGGAGGGAGAGAACCTAGCGTCCCCTCCCGTATAGCTTTTCTTCCCACCACTGCAGAAAGTTTCTTAAGCAGATTTCTAACTGCTTTAAGTATTTACACTGCCCAGAATCTGATCCCCCAGCTGGCTACCTAACTGTGTTGCAGCCCCGTTAACAAACTGGTCTAGACTTGTGGCAGCCATGATTTTGAGGGCAGGGTAATATTATAACATCATATCGTTCCTCAGCAACCAGACCTGCCCTCTGCAATGAGAAGTGTAGCGAGCAGTAAGAGGATTTTTGAGGTTCAACAGGAGAAAGAAATTATCAAAATTATATTTAAAATTAAAAAGAGATGAGAAAGAAAGCATGATTTGAACTTCACTCTCAGGCTCTCTTTTTTCAGACTTTTCTGATTTCTGTCAGTTTGTGTATGTTAGAGTGCAACATTTTGAATCCCAGTTGCGCTGTAAATTACCCCGCCTTTGAGTGTGGCTGTTCGGAATGAAAACACTTTGGATGTGGTCTGACAACACTGTTCCATAAAGTTTGCTTCAAGCATAACCAGCCTAAATTGCTGGATTCTGTGCTAGGACACAGACCAACAAATCAAACAACCAGGGCGTTGAACTCAGTGAATGGCACATTGGAGACGATGAGGAAGTTGTTGTCAACCGAATCAGATAGTCCTGGTGTGTTTGTTTGCTGTCCTTCCGCTACATTAAAGGTGTAATGATTCACATGAACACTTGCATCCAGTTACAAAGAAGAGGAAATGGCTGCCAGTCTGTATAAAGGTTCACTGCTTAACCCAGCTCTGGTCACTGTGTTGGTGAAGAAGCCTGACATTCAGTGAGAGCAGAGTCATTCTAAAGACACACTGACCTCCCCTCTACCATGAAACAGCAGTTCTTTGACCCAACTACTCTGCCCAGAAAGGAGATTTAGGTTGACACAATACTGGGGGCTCACTATGGTTCCTCCACCCAAGAGCCCCTCTGTACCCATGTTACCAGCAGATAAGTGGCCATTATTCATCCCATGTTGAACATTAACTGGATTAATTCTGCATGGGTTGAGGGGTGAAACTGTATTTGTCCAACAGGAGGGAAATGGCAAGGAAATGAGGAGAGCAGCCAGCTTGGCTGAAATTCTAATTAGCTTGGGGGTTCGTTAGCACACACACTCAACTTGCTGCAGAGACCTTGCTGATATAGAGGTCTGGGTAAGCCATTAAGTCACAGAGGGGAAAGTAGAGGGAGACAGTGAAAAAGAAAAAGAGAGAAAGGGGGAGAAGGAAAGAGTATGGACACTTAGTTTCACACATAACGGCATAGGGCAATGAGTTGACCTTGTGGAGTGACTCCTCAAGGGGACTGGAGCTATTTTTTGCCCCTCCTGGCCCACTTACACAAGGGCTCTTCAGCACAGAGGAAAAACACACTCCAAGCCCTCCACCTTGGTCTATCCATTAGACCATCCATCTCCACTGTAGACAGCTCTCTCCAGGGCGACGCAGCTCAATTTCCAGCGTGCTGTGCCCAACAACGGCGGTTTGTCTGTGAGCTTTTCTCAGCCGTACTGTACATGTGGATTCTGATTCAAAACATAACTAGGTCATGCTCTGGTTTGCGAAAAAAAAAAAAAAAAGGAAAAAAGGGAGGAACAGTTGTAGGAAGTAAAGAAATACTGTAGTGGACGCAGTGGGATATGAGGAATGGCAAACAAGGGACAATGAAAAATTAGTTTTGACATTATTATTATTCCTCTGTTCGTGCCTTAGAAATATAGAGACATTTGGGAGAGGAGATTTTTGAGTGCTCAACCTCCCCAACCCGCTGCTGAAAAGCAATCTCTTGAAACACAAGAGCAGAGAGACAGCAACACATACAGCCACAGCTCTGATGCAGAACGATCTCGTGGCTCTATGAATGAACCACCCACATCTGAAACTCCCACATTCAGCACCCTGCAGCCATTTCTCTGACTCAACTCTCTCATTGAGCCTCCACTGATGTTCCTCTTCCTCACCTTGTCATCATGACCCAGATGAGTGGTGGGGGTGTCGATATGGATTTGCCGACTCTCTCCATCTTCCTCAGTGATGGTTTTTTTGTTTTATTCACTAACATCAACTCCACCAACTAAACCCTTTTCTGACTTTTATTTCTGGTGCTCTCTCTGTAACAAATCACCTTGCAACCCTCGCCCGTGGCCACAATCACATGCCAACTGACCAGATGTTCCATCGTTAATGATGAATATTAGCATACTCATTAGCTGGACCACAGTTGTGTGGTGGCAGCCGCAGTCTTGATATACGATCTTACCCCTTACTTTCAGAAGGCTGCATTAAAGCCAAGCCAACACAAAACTGTATGTGGAGTAGTTTGAGGGTTTGTAGGCACTGTTCTTTATAAAGAAGCCACGTCAAAGCAAATAACTCCAGATGGGGTGAGTAGGTGCAGCAAAAAAGACACATGTTGAATGTGTATTTAGCTGGTAAGCCTTTGGAGCAGGCTTGATGCTCAGTAGGTTTTTGCTTTTCCATGAATTTTAAGTCTAGAGATAAAATGCAATAAAAGTAAAGGAAAAGGAACCAGAGGTTATGTTAGGTACAAGCAAAGAAACAGGAATAAAGAGAATGAAAATGGTGCTGAAGAGTGAAAAAGAAGGTGAGGAATGAGGAGACTCGCTAAGGCAAATACTTTTTGCCTTAGCGAGCTAAGGCAAATACTTTTTGCCTTAGCGACCCAAACATAGTCTGTATTCAAAAAATATTCCATGTCAAGGGGGTGGTTTGAACTCCACTTTCTCCAGAGCTCTCCCGTAATGGTTTCAGCCCAAACTTTTAGTTAAATAAACTCCAACACTCAGCTATGCCACATTTAAATATTTAGCTTTAGTTGACTTGTGGGTAGAGCAGCGACAGACAGCATCAGTCCATCAAACTGAGTTTGGCCTCAGGGTGTTCGATCCACTCTGGAGAAAATGAGAAAAATGTACATGAACAGGGTGCTGTGCTTGTGTAAAACCACACCATAAGTTTGGTTTGCAATTTCTTGTCCACACAATTCAGCTGGATGGAGAAAAGACATTCTTTCAACACACTAACTGTATGTCAGAGTTTTCCCATCATGAAACCAGTCTGTTTGTGTGTGTATTTGGATAAGAATTTTTATTATTGACGAAAAACATACTTGAACACAAGTCAAAATAATCAATTATGAATACACCTTCAGGTTCAATTTGCTCTGTTTATACTGTACCTACAGACTGACTACAAGTGGCAACATGTTTGCGGTGGGAGGAGCAGTGCTGTCATTGTTCAAAGCATTTGAGTCTTTCCATCAAGGCCATTTAATTAGCTACTGAAACGTGAAGGTCTATTTTACTTTCCATCAATGCACATAGGCTACAGACTGACCTATGAGACACAGGCATACCTATACAGAACACTCAAACGCACAAGTCTGTTAACGAATCAGTACAAGCGATGGGGAGGATGTGGATACATGGCCTGTAAAGACACTGTAGAATCTGTAAATATTGTGTTTGCATTTTGTTTAGACACCTTCAATGTTCTGAGGGTTAAAAAAAATCTGATCACATTTAAAGTCCCTGAATTCTTAGTTTCAAATCAAATCTCTCTACAACATTACATATTCAAAACTCAAACTAAAGAAGCAACAATCAAAGATAACATTTATTATTAAAGAGGTGGTATTATGCTTTTTCCCTCTCATTTATTGAGTTATATATCTTTTTTGTGCATGTACTAGGTTTGCAAAGTGAAAAAGCCCAGGTCCACCCCAAAGGGAGTTCCCATCTCCCACAGAAAACTTTGCTCTGAACTGCCTGAAAATAGCTCGTTTGTAGTCCAGCCTTCCCTCCATCAGAGTAAGAAACTAATAAATAACTTACCTTTTTTTAAATATATATATATATTTGGTGTAGTAAGAAGTTATATCAAACAGAAATATAATGTTATCTTGGCTCAAATGTTCAGTGTCTGTGGGATCAAATTATATAATCATTATCCCATAGGCATCCAGGAATTGAGCGAAACTTACCAAGTAAACTAAAGATGTGGTGGTGGGGTGCCGTTTCCCAAGCTTTGTCTGAGGGGAGGCCCGCAGCCTCAGACTTTGAAAACCCCTGGACTAGGCAAAAAACTCAGTCACTTTGTTAATCACTTAAATTAAAAGACTAATAATAACACATTTAGAAAGCCTAAAGACATTATTTAAGGGTTGCTTTTTTTTCTTGAAATGATTCCTCAATTTAATTCCTCCCACATTTCATCTTGTTATACTGTTTACCCTATGAAAGGGGTATGGATGATAAGCAGATCACACACACACACACACACACACACACACACACACACACACATGTCCGTCCGTCCGTCCGTCCGTCCATAAGGCCACACAGCACTCTCCCCACAGGATCACAAAGGCCTGTGGTGGTTATGGATTGGAGGAGAAATTGCTGTTTCCAGGATGTGACACACTGGTGGTGCGTTTCATCACGAGCCGATAAAGACGGTGAACCAGGAGCTTTATTGACTGATCGCTGCAGAGAGCTGAGACCATAGCCAGCAAATACTCACACAAGGACAGACAAGGCTTTGGAGAAGGCATGGGAGGAGGAATGAGTCACACTGAACGATTTACACACACACAAATACACGCACACACAAACGAAACCCATTAAATAACTTTTAACAAATCAAGGTCAAACATTCAAAGTGAACACATCTCTGAGTCTCCAAGGCAGACCATCATTCCATCACTTGTCAAGCCATTTAAAATGTACTGTAGGCTTGTTTTGAATATCAGGTCTGAGCTAACATCTTCACAGCGTAGTCACATAAGTCTCTTTCCATCTGTAGCTTTTTCTTCACCCACTTCATTCCCCACTTACAGCTGCTCCCCTACGTTCCCCATTTAAAACATGGCCCATTAGGAAGCAGTGAGAGAGAGCAGTGCCCCGAGAGAAACTAAATAACCCCGGCCCGCTGCTGTTTACACCAGACCCGGCCCGCTGCTTGAGCCGCTGTTTATTTGAACTGTGAACCTCCGTGTGAGGTGTGCGAAACGAAAACCGTAAGCGCGTGTGTGTGTGTAAGTAAGACAGAAAGAAAGAAAGAGGGAGCATGTGTACTGCAGAGGCGAGGGGGAGGGAACACACAAAACCCAGTGTCTCGCCCTCCGATTTCTTTCACACCTCTGTTAACACGCTTTTCACAGAGCATTTATTCGCCCCGTGGGCTCCTGGCGCTCCTCGGGTTCTCCAGGCCACAGACGGGCCTCTGTGCTGCACCACTCAGGCACAAGGAGGCCGAAAACAGACCATGTACACCCCCCGTGGAGCTCCAGACACAATAATGTCCTTCTGCTGACCCACATATGACATCATAGCTTGGTTCTCACACATATGTTTCACTCAAACACACACAGAAAACATACAAACACTTCTGCTACGTAGCAATGGACCCACATATGGGAGCAAGAACACATGCAATTGTATGCTTATTCTGTATGAATGAAACTCTAGAGGCACACACACACACACACACAAAATGGGGAACAGTAAAGTTAGTGTGGGATTGGTTAAAACTGTCCAAGGCGAGGGCAAAGGATAAGAAGACCTGAGCATCAATGAAGCCACTGTTTAAAAAGGTTGCAGACTGACTGGAAGAGCGACAAGGAATATGAAAGGCTGCCAAGTATTCAGACACGGGAACAAGGACACACACTGAGGAGACCCTCATATACACATGAAATTAGAGCACATAATATACACAAACATACCGACACACGTGCACAGAGAGTTGGGCTTATCTGAGGGCAGGTTGAATTTGCTGAAAGATTCTGCATTTGGTATCTTTTCAAAGAGACAAGCTGTTGCTCCTTCAGCTCCATTTGTGTGTGGGTGGTTCTGAATTAGCAGTACAGGCGTCACTGGCCATAAACACGCCATTCATTCTTAGGATCAAACTGACAATAAAGATGATATAACATCACTTTTTTTTCTCCCCATCAGATTCCAATGTGTGTGGGGCACACACAAGTCGAAGACCACAGGAGAAGAGAGGTAAAGAGCAACATATATGTGATCATCACCCTCAGTTCCCTTTAGAATATTAACACATGCTTGTGAATGACCAACCCAAAGACGAAGATGCAAACCACTGACTTGAAGCTGTTCCATGGACAAAAAAGAAAAAAGATCTTGAGGCTGCTTCCTGAAGCGTGCACCAGCTAAATACTGTATATCATTCTTCTCGCCTCTGTTGCTGGGATCCACATGTCTCCACATAAACACATATTTTGGCCAGACAGAAACATACACAGAGAGATAGTGCAAACACAAGATGCTGTACTGTCACGCAGTGCCAGAAAGCACATGTACAACACATTCCCTCACACACAAAATCATGCACACAATCGTATCAGTGTCTTCACAAGCTACTGTTTTCTCTAAAATCCATGCATTGCAAACCCATCCGCTATGGCTAGCTCAACAGAGAGTGACATACTAATCTGTGAAAAGGCACTGTCGATATCCGCCATGTCTAATCGCATCACAGCACTGCAGCTCAAGCATGTTTGGTGCCTCTTCTGTGGTATGTGGGGCAGCGTACCAGCCAGCAGAGTAAACTCTGGACAGGAAAGGCTGCTTTCTGTGTGTGTGTGTGTGTGTGTGTGTGTGTGTGTGTGTGTGTGTGTGTGTGTGTGTGTGTGTGTGTGTGTGTGTATCTGCATGCCAAGACTGTGCCAGCCACAAGACTGATGCTGGCGTCAGGATGAATCACATTCAGTCTGCTATTCCTTCCCTGCAGCACGCCAGGAGGTTAGCCGAGAGAGAGACAGAGAGAGAGACAGAGAGAGAGACAGAGAGAGAGACAGAGAGAGAGAGATCATAAAAGCAACATCAATGAGTGATAGACCGAGCGAGAGAGGGAAACATAAAAGGGAGTGTGAAAAACAGGAGGGTGTGCGAGACAAAGCTTGAGAAGGAAAAACAATGAGGAAGAAAAAAACAAAGGGAGGGAGAGCGCATGGTATCACCAAGCCCATCCATCTGCAACCAAGCTACATGCCAATACATTCATGCATTCTCTGGATGTGACCTATGGATTTGTCTAAATGTTGGTTCATCCCCCAATTCTATGTAAAACCTTCCAATAACATATGAGGAGGACACTGGACAGATTCCCTACTGGTCTGATCCATCATACACCCTGACACATGCATGGGCAGAGGTTCAAGACCTTTACGACAGTCCCGTACGTAGACCATCAGTTAAAGACCTGGTTACAACAGCAATTATTATTTTATGGTAAAATCAGTTGATTTCAATGAAACGCTTCCAAACTCTGAAGTAACAAAGTGCTTGAGAGTCCAAAACAGAGTCAGCTATGATAGTTCATTAGCTGTGTTGCACCATCCACTTTTTGACCTGGAGTTGATGGTACAATACACATCTGGAATAAACGTATTACTGTCCCATTAGTAACCGAGCTAACTAGCTTGTTACCTGATTAGCAAATAAAGTGCACCATTTAGCCTAATAAAAAGGAAGTTATTTCAGACACAGCTCGGCCATGTTGCTGGCTGGCTAGCATGTTAGCGGGTAGCTTGCCAGCTACAGGAGTTTACCAACTGTTTGAGAGTAGTCCCTGTATACACGCAGAACTTTGATCAGCTACTTTCTAGCGTGACCAGGCTTTAATCACCTGGAATCCACAGTCAGTATGTCCAATAGCGGGGTACAGCCTCAAAGCCGACCCCTCAACATGGAGACCTAGAGTAAACCTGGCGCTGATCTCTATTGATCAAGAGCTATTTTGCATTTAGCAGCTGTGGCTGATCCTGCTTGTCCATCTGATCCCCCGGCCACAGACCTTACCAACAGATCACAGTGCTGCTGCACCATGCATGGTGAACTCTATTGATTACACATAAAAATCAAGAATCAACTGAACATTTCAACGGATCCTTTTGGGACAGACTTTTATTTTCTTGAACAATATCTGAACAATACAATAGATGAGTCAGCAAGTTTAAGTCAGAATAACTGCAAGCTTCCCTGCATGTTAACTGGAAAATGAATAGATATGCATAGACATAAACAATATGTTCTAAAAATGTCTCCCATGTTGGGAAACGAATATGAGAGAGCACAATTTTTGATGACATAGTATGTCGGGGTGCAGACAGGACAGCATGAACAACACATGAACCCCTTGCATCTGGGACACATTTAGTACACATGTGCAATGTATTACATATTTCTGGAAATGAAGCCACGCTTGGGTCTGTAATCTGTTGATGGGAGTTTATTCCCGTTGTTCATGGTTTGGTCTGTTGTGACTTCAGCGTGGTAAGCAAAGTTTTTCTGGGAGGAGCTGACAGAGAATGACTGAGGGGTGACGGAGGAAGGGAGACAGAGAAGCTGGATAAAGAAAACAGAGGTTAAAGAGTAGATAAAGGGAGATCAAGTGGAGAGAATTGAAAGACTACTAAGCAAAAAACTGTCCATGCAGCTCTTCCAACACCAGACTCTTCACACCCAGAATTCTCAGCTACAAATGACTGTTTTAGAGCAGAGGGGTGAAATTTGCCACCCTCATGGTCGGCAGGCTGGGTAAACTTTTAAGATCCTGTGTTGGCCTGCAAACTCTGATCATCAACTTGAGGAGTCCAGGCTAAGCTGGCAGAGATGGGGCTGCGAGCTGCAGCACTGTACTGACCTTCAACAGGAGGAGAACAATGAGAGTTGAGGGCACTGAAAGATGGTTAATAGTGTTGGGCTCTTAAAGGAATAGTCTGGAACTAGAAGAACGTTTGTTCACTATTTGACAAGAGTTAGATGAGAAGACTGATACTACTCTCATCTGTACAGTATAGTATATGAAGCTACCGGCAGAAGACGGTTAGCTTAGCTCAGTTCAAAAACTGGAAACAGCTTGCCTAAAGCTAATAACAACTACCTAACAGCACCTCTGAAGCTCACTAATTACATATATTGTTTGTTTAATTTGTACAGAAAACATAATTTAGTGGGGTTACATGCTGGACTATTCCTTGAGTCATTGCTCCTTCCTGGGCAGAGAAAACTTTTATGATACCTTTCCTGTTGTGCTGCTGCATGAGTAATCGCCGAGACCATACAAAATTGATGTTCGGTTTTTCTTGGTGAATAAATGCCAAGGAGTGGGAATGCTTCTAATGAGAGATTATTTTGTTGTTGTTTTGTATTTTTCATCTATGTGAGATAGTAGTAAGCTCTTTGGTGGGGTAGTAAGAATTCAGTCCGAAAAGTTAGGTATTTTGCACTAAAACTGCATCAGTATTTCATTACTACACCAGTTTCTGCTGGAAAACATTGTGTTATTTCTCTGCAAAACATTACTGAGTACATTCTAATTTAATACTGTTAATAATGAGCAAACACAGTATGAATCCAAGGCTGGCAGGTTCGACCACTAACCCAAAGCCACATTAAATCCTAATAGGCCGCACACAAACCAAAAAAGACATGGCTTTAATAAACCTAGTTAACATGAAGCTTTCAGATGGCCCGCCCAGCCTCCATCTAAGCCTCAGAGCAAACCTCAGTCTGCCTCTGTTTAGAGTCAGCGCCCTGCTGGTGGCTCGCTACCATTTCTACTGGCTTTCTAGGCAGAATACTAAGCAGCTGAGTGGCGGTAAGGCTACTGGCCAAGCAGCCACTTGTTAGGTCTGTGGGGTTAGGCAGCCCCATCTGGTCTGCCTGCACCCACTTAGAGCTCTACCATGGTCTACTGTTCAGCCAAACCTCAGAGGTCAGGGACACAACCAGGGAATGGTCGTGTGTATTTCAGTGTGTGTATGTGTGTCTCTGTGTGTACACCCCTAACCCTCCCATATCTCCTACAGAAGAAAAGGCCAGAATGGATGTAAATTTGAAGCAGTTGTGCTCAGCCCCAAATACATAAAAGCTATTCGTTCAAATGCCAGCTTAAAGATTGCCACTTCTCTCTTTTTTGTCTTTGAAGGACTGAGGATTTATGTGGGCTGGGCCGAGGTAAAAAGGAGCAGGCAGGCAGTGATGTAGAACCGGATCTAAATAACTGAAACTCTGTTGTACTCATCACGGTGAGATATTACAGGTCCTGTCCTTGGGATCTTTCACCTCGAACCACTTTGTCACAATACCGACGCCAGCACCTGATGTCATACATCTGCTGCAATGAAAGATACCAGCAAGCAATAGCATCATAGAGCTCATCATACTTGGAATACAAATCTGCTGCTGGCTCTGCATTGCTCATGGTATTTAGCATGTGTGGTTGTGTCTGTGGGTTGAAATGATTCACACATTATCAGGTCCTGTATGACACAAGCATAGCTGTGGTAAGAGCCTAAAATATTACATCACATTGACAAAGACAGGAGTCTTTGTCAATGTCACTGTGTTTCTGTCACCATTGGACAATAAGCCTCTGTTCTCTGAAGATTTAACACATAATGTGACCAATTACAATTGTCTATAAGCACTGTGACTTTGTTTTCTTTGTTTTTGTATACTTCACACTTGTGAGAGACATGTGACTGTAACTGAGGGGGAAAAAACATATATGGCAACCCAAAAAAAGATGATCAATTCTACACAGAGGAACACAGGAAATCTTCTTGTCTCAAAATGGCCTTACTGCAAACCTACGTGTAATGGAAATAAAGAAAGGTGATAGACAAGGAGCAAAGCAACACGACGCAGAACGCAGACGTCACAGGAGTGTGATTCATCCCCTTTTAATTCACCCTATTTTCTGCTAGTAGCTGCAATAATACTCTCAGCTCTGATGTTGCTGAATGCTGGTGAAACCAGTTAATCTACTGCCACCACTTCCTCTACTGCCACCTAGTGTAAATGCCATTCTTTGGCTAAGAGCAAACACGCCGTGCGCTAGGATTTTTTTTACTGAACTATGATCCCACACTTTGTCTTTGACCGTGTGCAAATCTGATGTTTTCACATCACAAATGATGATCAAAAGTAATATCTAAGTTTAGCCAGTGATGGCTGCTCTGCAGTTGCACAGGACTAGAGTGTAGAGGCCATGAATAATATGGTATTTATCGTTATTCTAAGTAGGTAGGTAGGTATAGTGTATTGATAAACAGGCATTAGCCAAAAGTTGAGTATTTGGAATTGGAAAAAAAGAGAATAAAGAAGGAGAATAAAACCACAAGCACATAACAAAGTTGAGTATATTGTTTGCTTGAGCAAGTCACAACACGTCCCATATGTCAGCAGTCCAATTTACTGTGCTGCAGTAGATTTGGCTACTAATGTATGTACAGCATCTGAACTGCACTGTACTGGCATGTTACATTGTTCACCTTATTGAGGTGGGCTGAAAAAAACAACGTGGAAACAAACTGTGCAGAACAGCAGGCTAAAGGCCAGGATCACTTTGTCATTCTAAAAATATCCTTTTATTTCACTGCAGTGACCAGAATTGGACTCTTGTCATTGCACAGATTATAAACAATTAAGCAAGGAAGCAGGTGGTTGCTCATGTGTCATATCTAGGCAGACATAAAATCTGGCACGGGAAGATACATAAGCAAAGTATGGCATGTGCTGAATTCAACCAAACAGTTAACAGGAAGGATGCAAAGTGGTAAAATCGTGTAATTTCTGCTTTTTGTTTTTGACTCTGAAGTGTGAGGTTGTTTGACCTAAAAAAGATCTAGGTGCTTGCATCTATGTTTTGTGTGGAATGTGACAAATTTGGGTAAAATAAAATGCTTGGAGGGGATATATATATATGCCAGTGGAGTGCATACTTGTGTCTGCAGGTGCACGTGAGAGAAATGGCCTTGGACTGATTGTGAGTGGCTTTGTGATAATTGCAAGGGAGAGAGAGAGATAGAGAGCACAGTCAAGATAAATACAGGACAAGAAGAGAGTCACATCCCCATGGCTCCGTCTTTCATTACCCACGACCACCCGCCTGCCGCACAGAAGCACACACGCACAGGCACACAGATAAACACATGTATAGACACAACGGAGAGAGAAAGAGAGGGAGAACTAAATCGCTGACAAATGGCGGAAGCTTTTCTGTCACTAAACACTTCAGTGGCTCCAATGAGAGAAGAGACCAGTGTACTTCCAATATATCGACTCATCAGAGCTGCGTTCTGTGGCAGTCTTACAGGGGGTTCAACCCAGTGTGTCTTGTCTATTCCTTACAACATTGATTTTCTCTGCTGGAGCCATGCAGCCCACTTCAATATTCCTCCAATGACTTAGGGACAGATAACTGACAGATGCTATGAGGAACCGGGGAACTCTGAGTACAAGCAATTGTATTTGTGTGTGTGTGTGTGTGTGTGTGTGTGTGTGTGTGGAGAAGGAGGAGAAGAACTTGGTGTGCCACATACCAGAGCATCTAACTGTATTATATAGATTAATTAACAGCCTGAATCTGTTCCCCATTATTTCTGGATGCTTGTAGATGGGGGTCTTCAGCCACATGCGGTGCTGTGTGGGGGATGCAGTCTGCTCTGGTTACATCAGAGCCACGAGGGATCAATTTAATGACCAAAAAAAGTAAATCTCCAACTAATATCTCCATGACGCCCCCAATCTCCCTCAGTGACAACTTCTTGCAGATCAACACACATTCATCTTTTTCTTAGCCGGTCAAACACACAATGTGCATCCAGGAAGTGTCCCCTTCCGGGAGGTAGTGGACGTGTGTGTGTGTGTATGAATATAGAGGAAGGGGGGGTTGTCAGAAAGAAACAAGTTGGAGGTCATTGTCCAACTTCAAAGGAACCCCCCCCCCCAAAAACCCCTCTGACTTTATATGCTGTTTTACGATGGAGAGGCAGACAGACACCATTGAGTTTCTGGCAGTGTGTGTGTTTCATGGGCATGGTCTCCTCTTTGGTTGGGAAAGGGCACCGGCTTGGATGGGGAGATGGGGGGATGGGGGATGGGCAGAGGAGGAGGGGAAAACCAACTTTCTCCACTAACTAACATTGACCTGGAGCAAACACGGGGGCCCTTATTGACTTTTGGGTGGGGGCTGGGGGTAAAAGGCAGTGACCGCTTTTACACCTCGATGTCACCGCCATTCGTCTGTGTGTGTGTTTTTGTGTGAGGGACAGGGGTACAACTATAAAAGAATTTTGCACTCGTGAGAAAATGCAGATAGAAGGAGAAGGAAGAGGAAAGGGATAGAGTTGACAGAGAGACAACATTATGAGTTTTATTTGAAAAAGGAATCAGGACAGTTTTGTCACACAGTAGTGGGCGTATAAAGATAAGAGCGTTCCAAAGCAAGGGGCCGGGGCTTTCTTATCTGCAGTGTGAGTTTTGTTAGACTCTGTGGGAACATTCAGGGGTGGTCTGAAAAACAGTGTTTTTCCAAAGGGGGAAATCTGCCATCAGAGGGCTACAGGTCACCGATAGGCTAGGCTAGGCTGCAGGGAGCTAATTCACATGTTTTTTTGTAGCCTGCATAAATGGAAGACATTCATTAATTGGTCTAGTCATTCATTCATATATGAGAAAACACACACACACAGATGGCAAACACATTGACCTAACGCTCCACACACACACACATACACACACACACTTATGTCTGTCATGTCTGCTTGTGTGTATGTGTTTGTGTGTGTGCGTAACTTTGCTTGGCCATGCAGTATCATAGCGAAGTCTGCACTAAGCATTTATGAGCTAATTAAGGTCTGGCCAGGACTGGAAAGCCGGTGATAAGGCCTGTCTCCGGCCCTCTCATTAATGTTATACGCTCCGCTGGGGTTACACACACACACACACACACACACACACACACACACACACACACACACACACACACACACACACACACACACACACACACACACACACACACACACACGAAAAGTCTGTCCTCCAAAACAACAGTGGCAGCACTATTCACTCATTATTAAACAGGCTTCCAGACTGATTTCACAGATTTTGCCACTTGGGACCCTGACTGGGAAATCGTAATAAGCGATAGAAACAGAATAAGGAAATGGAAAGGAAGTGATAGTGTTGCGTTGGTGTTTCACGGATAAACTAATAACACTAGACTGGTGGCCAAATTCTGCAATGAGAAAGCAATGTGGAGCATGGTTTTCCCTGTTCCTATATGTGGAAATTAGGGCTGCACAATAATGGGATCAAAACTATTTTGAGGCATGACTCTTAAACAGCGTAATTTCTCCATCTCTCTCTCTCTGTCAGTCTCTCCTCATCTTCCTTCCACTAAACTTGATCATTTCGTCCCTCTACCCCGTTCTGCTCCACATTCCTATGCATTGGATCACAGCTGATGTTCATCTCTCGCTCCTTTGGAAATCAAACACAATCCAACATGCAAACTTTCCTCATGAAAGGTGCACAAAACCAAAACAACTCACGGTGACAACAGGACATGCAGTGTGTGTGCTTGCACTGCGGCATTCCTTCTTGTATAGATTTGGCAAAACACAGGAGACATGGATCACAGACTGCCAGGAATTAATCTCTAAACCATTAGTGGACAAATTACAGAGACAGAAACAAAGATGGTAAGACAGCAAGACAGAAAGAAGGAAAGAAATCCTTAAGATGAGGTGATTTGGCAGGGAAAGGGACAGCTTGCAGCAATGGAGGAGAAACACGTTACAGAGAGCAGTATGTAGGCTGGTTTGCTGGAAAGATGACTTGGAAACAGACCAATCTAGGCTGTCTGCCTTTATGTATGAAGCTGAGCCAAAGCGCCAAAGCGCACGCACGCACGCACACACACACACACACACACACACACTCCAGTGACCTTCACTACCATGATAAGCCAGGCCTGCCCAGCACCAGACAAAGTTAGCTACTAGCTAGTATACCATTTGGATTTACATTCACAGGAAGACCAGAAACACGCCACCACATAAATGCTAATTTGGCTCTGTATCTGCTAAATGTGTAAATAGAAAACTGTTTGCTATCACATTTACAATCAGAAACCAGTTATTGGCTGCGTCTGAATTTGACAGACTCTCTACTAAAAGCAGCGTATTCGAGGTTTTGAGGTCGTGGTTTGGGTGAAAATAACTACTTGGTTAAGAATGGGGAATGATTGTAGCCCTGGTTATAAGAAACCACAGTTGACATTCTGTAGGAAAGAGGAAGTGAATAGAGAATCTCCTGTGTCAAAGTCCCGATGGACACCAGTCATATTTCCCAACACCTGTAGAGGTCTTTGTAACTCCAATGCAAGCATATATCGTTATTGGACATTTGCTGAAACAGCTAAACAATGGATGCTGTCACATTTTGTTACAGTTAGTTAAGAAACGGGACATGCAGCATCAGATACAACTGACCATTAGAGTCTGGTATTCACACTGTTGAGGCCTTTTATTCCTAAACAGATATGTTTGGAGACAGAATTAGATTTCAAGTAAGGAATCATATGCAGCACTTCAATATATATATATGACAGTGTCACTTAAAACATACAGAGAGACACTGTGGATCGTCATAAAAAGAGAGTAGAGTAAGAAAGAGATCCATCGTCCCTGTCCTACTTTCCACCACAGTTCTCCTTCTCTCTCCCAGCTCCAGTCTTTTGGGAGGGATCAGTGAAAAACAGCCTGTCAGCAAAATTCAGGCTACACTGTACATGCAGTGCTCTTTCCTCCTAATTCAAAGCTTCCCCTCTGCAACACTATTAATGAAGGGAAGCATAAATCTACAGGACTCACAGCCGGGCACAAAATAGCAAATGAATCCATTAACAATTACATATAAACACATAGATATAACACCACATTCCATCAACTGTTTAGTTCAACATAAGGTTTCAACTCTCTACATCTAGATGTGGGCATTGCACAATCACAGGCAGGCAACCACACGCACAGACACAGGTAGAAAAAGACACTTTCAGATTCCTGTGAGTGAATCTACGCTTTGTTTACATTAACCTACGTGCAGATTTTTGTGTCTACAATGCACTGCATGCGAGTGTCTGGCATGCTGTGTGTTTCAACTTAAGATATCTGCATGTAATCTAAGATGCCAGAACTCTTAATTGTTTTATAATGTACGTACACATCCACTGACACTCAGGTCAGACATGCCTTGCTCTCATCCCATGGACCCTGACTGACATGAGTGTTTGGATTTTTCAGCTGGGCTGTATCGCTGTGTTTTGGCCTCGGCACTGTCAGCAGACATCTCGACCAGAGAGACGTTTGCACTCCAGAGAAATATATAAATTAAAAAAAACAAAAAAACAAAACAAAAAAAAATATATATATATATATATATATATAGATGGATATGTATGTTTGTGTTTGTGTGTGTTTGTGTTTGTTCTGAATCAGGCTATCTGAATCATCGTCTATCTGCTAAGTTTTCTGAAGTCTCTATACAGTAGGAGAAAATGTCTTTTCTGATCTGTTTGGTGACCACACTGAGTGAGTAGACACAGAAATGGACATATGCAAGAGGAGAGGGGAGACACATGTACTGTGAAGTGCACTGAAGACGTACTGTTTGTGCGCCAGTGACACTGGCCGGCTGACTGGTGACAGCGGAGGAAACTGCAGGACAGCACAACTTGTTTACTGCAGAGGAGGAATTTACCATTTGTCTTGACTACCTTCACTCGCTGTGTCTGTGTGTGTCTGTGTACAACCACAGTGTCTTGTGCTTTACCAGCCTGTCATACTGAACAATAGGTCTGCCACCTCTGGTCTGGGTGGAGAGACAGAAAGAATGAAGGAAAAAATGCATGTGTGTGTGCGTGTGTGATGGGGATACAGTGGGTGGTAGAAAGAGACAGACCCTCTGTCATAAGCTCCTGTGTGTAAATTTGTGTGTGTGCTTTGCAATCCATGAGCTTGTAACAAACTCCTTTGTGTTTATGTGGATCATCTGAACTTGTGTGTGTGGTGTGTGTTCTCCTTGGCATGATTGAGCGGGTCCCACAGCCGTGCCAAGGCTGCGGTTATTCTCCAGCCAGAGGCAGCGGCAGAGGAGCACAGATACTTCATTATGGCCTCATTTATCACCCCTGGGACAGCTTGGCACTGCTCTCAATCCCCCTCCTTCTCCTCCCACCTCCCTCTAACCTCATCCCTCTCTCCTCTATACTTACAGCTGCACAGGTCCCTTGCTCAGCATCTCCTCTACCTCTATCACCTCATCTCCCTCCCTCAGTGCACTTATGCCTTTGTGCTCGTTACTCTTCTTTCCTCTGGTCAGATACTTCCCTCTTGCCCTGCTTGCTTGCTTCCCTCCATTGTTTCCCTGCTCTCACTTTACCTTACCTTTTCTAAGCTTAACTCTATTCCCTCGCTCTCCATTTTTTAATTAACTCTCTCTAATCCTGTGTCCCTCTGTCTTGACCCATCCTCCCAGGCTTTCATTAACTCCCTCACTCACTTTTCTCTCCTCACCTCATTTTTCATCTCTGTTACTCCTCCTGTTCCTCCTCCTATAACTGAGCTGCAGTCCGGTCTGTTGAATAACTAAGCTGTGGCATCCACTGAACCCTCCTTTGAAGATCTGGAGAACCACTGATGCATCATTGTGTGTACGTGTTTTAAAGGAATTGTTTGTTAGATGGGAAGGTCTCTCTCGTGTCTAGCTTAGCATAAAGACTGAAAGAAGGGGGAAAACAGCGAGCGGGCTTTGTCAAGAGTACTTTCAGACAAGAGGTTTCCATGCAGAGCTGTTTGCTATTGACTGTTCAACTTTTTTGTACTTGTCGCTGCGGCAATGTAACCATGGCAGCAACAGAAACCACAATGTCAAAAATGATAGCAGGAGCTTATTTTACTTGTATCAGAGCAACCTGAATGATACACTTCTTCACCAGCAGTGAACAAACATCAATTAATTATTGTATTTCAGAAGCATTTTTTTTATATTTGTTGAAATTTTCTTTACAGAAGATTTTGCGAAAGAAGAAAGTACTACTCACTTATAAGACCCAATCAAGAAGCCAAATGTGAGTGTCTGCGCCATTGTTTTTAAAATCCTCCGTTTTCATCTGTCCACACGAATATGCTACAAAGTTTTAAAACAAAAACGGGGTCAGCAGCATTTTCAAACTTCGCTGTTTAAGGTGTTCAGATTCGCCGTTTTAGTCAGGACGGGGAGGTACAAACGTAGCAAAAGGTCTGTTTTAAAACGAAAACGTGGTAGTGAGGATGTAGCCTTATTTGATTAGATACTTTCAAAATCTATCTGTCTCTTGCTAGTTTCTCCGACATTGCCTACCCCAGCTTTAACAAATATGGTCGTTGAGCAAAATCAAGTTAACTATGTTTATAATACTAGTTAGTTTAACAGTCCCTCCAGGATTGGAGGTGATCGCGATCACAGCTATTAACACAAATTCAACAAACCCCAGTGAATTCAGCACAACTTTTCCACAAATTTGACAATCATCGCTTTTCACGCGAAACGTTGTCATTACGTTACATGTTGCAGCAGACGTCTCACATTTGCCGAAAACAAAAAAAAGACTGTGAAAACAGTATCCGGATCTTCTTTCAAAGCGGGGGTAAACTGTTTTCCCAAACGTGCAGTATTGTGGTCGAACATAAAAGGAAATCCTCTATTGACAAAATCTTTGCCACCACCAGATTTGTGAACTTTCAGCAGAGCCAGGTGAGCTGTTTCTCTCTGCTTCCAGTCTTTATGCTAAGCTAGGCTAATTGGCTCATGACTGTAGTTCCATCTAACTCTTGGAAAGAAAGTACACAAGCGTATTTCCCAAAATGTTTAACTATTCCTTTAAGAGGTAGTTGTTTGCCTTCCATATTTTATCAACACCTGGGGAGAATTCAAGGCTTTTTTCCATGGTAGCCTATATAAAAGCACAAAGAGGAGCCTATAACACAGAATCTGGTGCTTGGCCCTTTACAGTACTTTTCCTAACTCTCTGAATCTGCACTGTGTGTGTTTGGACCACACGAGTGAGGAGCCTACCTGCTGTCCCATATGGTTGGCATTCAGCCTAATGAAAGCTTTTGTTGCCCCGCAAACAGGGTGTATTACCATAAGTGCTCCCTGCAGTCCTGTATTTATGGCAACTTGGCATTATAAACAAGGATAAAAGGAGAGCAGAGACAAGTCTGATTTCTCTACATGTCGCCATAGAGACGGAGGAAAAGTTCCCAGGCAACACAGCAACTAACACACCAGCTTATATGCCCATGTTATGACCGTAAATAGTGCCACTGTCACATAAACTGCTTGGATTTCACTTTTAAATGTCTTTTAGTTATGAAGTGGAGAATCAAAAAGGAGGTTCATACACACACCCATTTAAATGTATTCCTATCGCAACAAATCTAAATGTCAGAATCAAAAGACAACAAAACAGCGCTCTTTGGGAAGATTAATTGATGTGCCTCTACCTATCACGCTCTCACCATCTTTGACACTGATCAAGCTGACAGTTATATAGTCCACCAAGCACTCCTCTCCAGTCTTTCCCACTCTCTATGCGTATTCAACATAGCAGTCATACCTCTGGGACTAGCTCAGGGTGACCCGAGCATAAGACATATGACACTTAAACATTAACACATGACCCTGAGCTCACTGGCTGAGGTCAGTGCGGAGAAGCTGCCCTCACACAGACTGAATAATTACCATGCTTTACCAGTCTTTCCAGATGAGAACCACGTAGTGAATGAAGACTGAAACCTAAAAGAATTGGCTAACACAGAGGGAATGCTATCAACTTAGCTAAAAGCACAAAAAGGCATTGCTCTTGCTGTAATTCAGTTCATAATTATCCTCCAACAGGACTTTAATGAACTGTGTGAGAGCTGGCACTTCCTCTGCTCGCTGTGAAACCAAAAATAGCTCTGTTTTGTGTGGCCGCATGCAGCAGATGGATCAAAAACAAAGAATTTCCACTGCCAAATTTTCCACCGTGAAACTTTTTCCACAGAGGTGGTGTGTCGGTTGGTTATGGGGCTCTGTGTTCTTGACCGAACATGATGGAAAAACAAGGGAGGTGTGGAACCAAATCAAATTAGCTTGTTGCTAATGCTGCGGCTCAGCTGTGTGTCTCATTTTCCTATTAACCCAGAAGATATAAGGCCACTCCGCATCCCATGAAACTCCCATCCATCTATTCATGTGTAATGATCGCTACAGGACCAGAGGCAGCCCTCAGCTAAATGAACGCTACTCGGACCACTTTCACAACAACGTCAAGAGATGGTGAAAAGAGATAGGTGAAGAACAACATCTGGGGCCTCTTTGAACACTGATGACTCTACGTGGGAGAGAAAAGGGAATAAGGGGAAAAAGATGAACGAGTCTCAACATATTTTTCTCTTTGTGTATCCGTTATCAAGGACACAAATGACTCAGAGTGACATGATCATCCGCTGTTGAAATTACGGCACAGGCAATAACTCATTTCCTCCCTCGTCAGCAGAAAAGTTCAGGCAGAAAAAGTTCAACTAGAGGATACCGAGTCCCCTCGCAACAACACATCCAGGCTGCATCTCTTAAAATCTGCTGCTATAAGGCCTTTTCTTTTCATTCTTGAGCCCGGGTTGTGTTTACAAAAAATGCCTTGCATTGTGAACCTTGAACAAAACGCTATTGTTGCGTCCTTGTCTCGGCATGACAATAACTTGATTTCCATTAGATTTTTATGGTAATTGACTTAATCTCTGTAACCTAATCAAGGTTTTAGGCAGTAAACAGCAAGAAAATGAGAACAGAGTGAAGTTGTGGTTGAAGGAAATGGAGAATGCTGTCCTGGCTAGCTTAACCAACATAATTTTGACATGCAGCTACAGTAAGGAGTGTTGTTAGAGATGGGGTGGTTTGGCTGCCACACGGCAAGAGGGTCACATTCACCCCCCTTCTACATTTTCACTTCCTCCTCATTTTACCAATCTTTTATGGTTTCATGAATTCCGTCCTGGTCCATTTTTCTCTCTCTGACCCGCTTCCACTCGCTTTCCTTTATTCATCTGCCTCAATCCTCTTATTCCCAAGCCACTCTGTATCTGTCTCCCTGACTCTCCATCTTCCTCTCTCGCACTCCTCCCCCTAATCACACCCATCACTCTCGTGTGAAGGGGTGGGGTGGGGGGTGGGGGCTCTTGTGTTTGACGGACAGGTCCTGAGTGCAGACTTCTCCCCGTGGCCGACCTTATCACTGGCCAAGCTTGGCAGAGTTGAGTGGCAGGCTGCTTTTTCTGGCTGCACTTTCCGCCTCTGGTGGTCTCCAGAGCTCTGTCTGTGTGTGTGTTCAGACACATCTATGAGCAGGCGAGTCTGATAAAAATGTTTAGTACACAAAGGACTATAATTGCAATCTGTTGTTTAATTCAAATTAGCCCGCTGCTGATATCATTTTTTTTAATTTAAAATGACCTTCAGTCAAGTCAATGTCATTCAGTGACTTCAGTGGGGCTATAAGAGCTTGTCTTTCACTTTAAGCACCCCCAACTGAGTCCATCACAACTGTGACACCACCCAGTTATCCAGTTTCTCTCACATTTAAGTTTCATCCTGTCTCATCCCTTAGACGAACAGCTTGAGAGCTTACTTCTGGCCACATGTCCCACGACCAACATTGTTTGGCACTGGATGGAGCTACAAGTACAGAGTCTGTACTGTCCCATGGTGTGCAACAGATAGAAAACAGTACGGAAGGATGCAACAAAAATAAAGGAAATATTAGGAAAAGGAGCAGACAAACTTGGTGAGGGGACTCTCCAAACTCTCCAATCTTGTCTGCGGAAACCTTATAGCCCAGATGTTTGAGGAACAAAAGCTTGACAATTGAAATCCAATTTTTAACCGTGATAGTGGCATGGCTCTAGGGACGGCAGTGTTTGTCAATCATTTGGTCTGCCAGTCAGTTGGTCCACCACTTTGGTCCAGACTGAAATATCTCAACAACTATTGGATTTTGTACTGACATTCATTGTCCCAAGAGGATGAATCCTGCTGATTTTCTGTGATCCTCTGGATTTTTAAAACCAGTAACCTAACCATCAACCTCAGTCTGGCATTCTAACACACTAAACTAAGATGGTGAACATGGCAAACATTATACCTGCTTAACATCAACAGTTTAGCATTTTCACAATTGGCATACTGACAGTAGCAAATAGCTAAAAGCACCGCTTTGCCTTTTTTAAACATTTATTTAACCTGTATTCTTGTTATTCAAAATGGTTCCTGCATCCAGGCTGTAACTACGCTACACTGCCAGGGGATGACGTCTCATTCTGAATCTGTGAAGAATATTGTGGGAGGTGAAAATTCACTGCTAAAACGTAGAGTGTTATTAAAGTTGAATCTTCACAATAACAGATTCGGGTCATTTAATAAATGTGATACTGATCAAAAAGAGGCGGTATGATTAAAAAAATAATGGCACAAAACGAAAGAAATAACATAGTGACAGTGGAGCTCCAGCAAACAGAACGTGAATGACTGACACAATTACAGCCCTTTTTAGAGATACAGATGATGAAACATAATTAGGATTAAAATCAATGAAACCGATCAGTGCAGCTCTAAGATGATACACCGCTGCAAGCCAGCTACTTGACATCGATTGGTTCACAGCACATGAATGCAGTCGTTAGGTCTGGCAGCAGGAGGAAGGATGGAGGGTTGTGGGTGGGGTGAGGCGACCACTTGCTTACCAAAACAATTGCCACACTCATTGCCTGAGGAGCAACTAAAGATTTACTAGCAGAATCTAATTCATTCATCCCTTTTCCTAATCCCTCCCTCCCTGAATACAAATGTCCAACTCTTCCTTCAGTTTTAGTCAGCTCTTTCTTTACCCCAGAGAAACTTAGGGAGGAAGTAGTAATAGGATGAGAGGGCAGGTCTTTCCACAACTGTCAACAAATCCATTTTACGTTTCACGTTTAAATCAGTCAACACGGAGGCCATTTTTGTAGGTGTTGCCGCTGTGGGTGGGTGCTTGCAGCCCAGGTGCAGAGACACAGCGAGCTGGATGGGGCTCAGGAAGAGCAGGAAGCTGCTGCCGTTGCTGTGCTCTAAATCCAAGCCCTTTTCCCTCCCCTTGTTAGTCTTTTACCAGCCTCTCACACAAGGGTGCCATCAACAGACCTGGCAGCATGTCTGTGTGGAATGCACTCTGGCAATTTACGGACACACTCACACGGTCAATAAAGACTGTTGAGCCAGCGCTGGATCTCACACATGTAAACATGTTCTTAAACTTGTCACATCTGACATGATTTGAGGCAGAACACACACCGGAGGCTTTAGGGAAAGGAGCTTCCGATGTGTCTGGTAGTGAAACTTGTGGCACTGACATATATAGGCATGTGCTGATACAGTCGCACAAAAGACACGGAGCCAAGCGCACCCCGTGGCACATGCCAACCCAAACACATGTGACCACACGTACGGAGTTTGGGAGACAATAGTCTGGACACCACTTGGACCTAGAAGCCTAATATAAGTGTCCGGGTTAAAAATAAAAAGGGGAAGGCATGTAGCACAGCTGTGAGATGCAGGGAGATTAGTGTGCCGTCAGCCCACTTAAATCACAACAGCTGAAATGACAAGGCACTGCCTCTCAACTGCCTTTTCCCCTTCTCCCTTCTGTCGTTCACTTGCATTTTATTCCATAATTTCTCTTCCTCTTGTTCCTTCCCTGACACACGTTTTCTCACTTCTATCTTTTTTCCCCTTGTCTAAAGATAATGCCACCCACTCATGACAACTGCGCTGGCAGCCCAACAAAGCAGCGCCCGAGGGAATGGAAAGACAAGATTCAAGTGACGCTTTTTGTCAGTTGTCACTAGTCAGTCTAAATTTACTGTAAAAAAAAAAAGAAAATATCAGAGAGACTGATTTGCACACTGACTTGCAGGCACAGTCTATTAAAATTACCCTCAGCACAGATCCAGCCAGACATGAAAAACACTCGCACATAGATTGCCCAAATTGTCATGGTATGTGTGCTCTCCCAAAATTTTAAACATTCCATAATGTGTAAATCGTCAAGACAAGTCAACAGTGTCCTTAAGAAAACTAACCAATCACTTTAGCTATTTTAGCTATCCAGAACAAAGGTGTCAAAATGCCGAATTTACACCATCCAGGGGAGAAGTATTGACTCCCTGCCAAAGAGAGCTGTTCTCCACCAATCAGCGCCTCAGAAGCCGGCACAAACAAATCAGCAGCTGAATGAAAAGGATGAAAATGTTTAAAAGTTACTCACCGCTTCCCGCTTCCCCCCTGGCTGTGCTGGGAATGAGGTAGAGGGGGGAAGAAACACACTAAACGACAGGGGGATCTCAGAGGGGGCAGAGAGAGCAGCAGCAGTGCGGCAGCCTAAAGCAAACACTTTCAACGGCTCCCCCTAATTGAAAAAATCTGTTTTCATCTCTCTCAGATCAGTGAGTGCGAGAGAGGAAAGGGAAAAGAAATAATTTGCCTTTAGCTGAGGTGATGAGGAGGAGAAGAGCAGTCCTGCTTGCAGATGGTCAGCAGGGTGAGAGCAGTGAGTGTGAGTAAAAGACCAAAAGGAAGTGAGAGAACCACAGAGTTTCAACTGACAAATGCAATCAGGGGGTGACCACCAAGCTGGTTGCTGAGAGGGCAAACAGTCCACAACATTAACCCCTCCCTCTGCCTGCCAACAGCAGTCAGCATTTTTCTTAAGCCCCTTCCCCACATGCACTTAACCCGTAAATGTTCTGGAAGTTTTTTGCGCTGACATCATGTGGGAACAGGAAGCAGAGTCGACTCTCCACGTATGAAGGTTTACGGCAACTTGCAGAGTCAAGACCAAGCAAGATTTTCACAAATATTAGACTGCAAATTCATGTGCGGACATTGCTGGGTAAAACACACAATTAGTTAAGAAATTCATATGTATCGTGAGGGCAAGCAATCACAAGAGATGCAGTAGGTTCTGAACAAGTAGCAGGAAGCAGCTGTCACATCCAAGACTCGCACGTTCTGTGATAAGGAGACAAAATATAGAAGGAGCCGTGGAGGTTTTACTACACTATTTCAACTCAAAGTCCAGTCTAGTATTTTTAACATGGTCCTCATGACTGGATGGAGATTGCTTATGGGTCCTCGAGATTAATCTGTTGACATGCAAGCTCAGTAGCTGGTTTGATTTCATCCAGAAAACTTTAATGACTTCTGTGTTGGCTGAAAAGTTAAGCATTAAAGTTCATTCTTGACACTGGAAATAGTAGTTTGACAAACCAATCCCAACTCAAGGTCCACTTGCTTGCATTTTCTTAAGCTTTCAGCTGTTTCACAAACCCAGTATCTCAGCCATAATCAGCTTGGGATGGCAATAGATCCATGTCAGAAATAACTGAGCAAACTCATTTATGAAGACATTGTGCTTTGGTTGAACACTGTAGTAAAAGCTACTAAGTGGATCTTTTTGTTGGGATTGTTTTGTCAAACCAATATTTCCAAAGTCAAGAATGTCCTTTTGATCGTTCGTATATTTCTGGTTATAGTAGGCTGTTGCAGGCAATATAACTGCCTTATGATAAATCAATAGCTGATAGACAGAGATAGGCTTTAATGATCATCGTTTAAGTCCGTTCTCTGGGTCAAGCCTCTCAAATGTGAGAATGTGCTGCTTTTCTTACTCTCATGTAATATTAAACTGACTAACTTCAAGTTTAGGACTGTTGGCTGAACAAAACAAGCAAACTGCTGACATAAACTTCAGTAAATTGTGATGGTCATTTTTTCTACTTTTTAACATTTTACAGACCAGTCGGTTAATCAAGAAAATAATCGTCAGATTAATTGATAATGAAAAGAATCATTATTTGCAGCCCTAAATATGATGAAATGCCTTGATTTGTAATAGCCAAACATCGGGAATTCCCATGTGGCTATATGAAAACACAGTTTCTCAATTGAATTTCCAGAACGGGATTATCAAGTTAAATATGGAAAAACAAATCCAGAAGACATAACGAGAATTCATGTCAATTTGATATCTTATTGCATTAACTATACAGGCTATACAGAAATGACTCTGGCTAAATTACTCATGTCTCTAATTTATGAGGTAGCAAACAAATGTATCAAGCTAGCAGACACTGGAAGTAGTAGTAGGAAGGCATGGATATAATACTTTAAGTACGAGCAAAAGCTGAGTTTCACTGAATTAAATTTGAATGCAAATCAGGTGTCTTCTGCTGTACAATGATGTCTTTACGTTTATAGAGAGTACTAGTGTAGTATTTCCTCTTCAGCAGTCAATCACTATACTCTCCCTCCTCTAAATCCACAGGGGCAGCAGTCTATGGAAACATCTGCTAGAGCACTTTCCGAAAGCTCTCCTCTGTAAAAGTTGGACTAATGTACATTCAGTGAGCAGCGGATAACTTAAATCAGCCCAAGTTGACTGCAACCTTATAATGGGTCTCTGGATGCCAGATCCTAAACTAACCATCGCCCAAAATGGCCGACTCTGAAGGGAGGTTTCCCCCCGTCCCTCCCTGCCAGTCACATGTCAAATAAATACAGGAAGAGAAACGGTGAGTGAACACAGGAAAGGGTGATCTATCTCCGCGCAGTCTGAGGTTGAGGTTTACTGGCACCGTTAGCAACTGTGATGTGGGCAGAATGTCATCACTTCGTCTATGGTGCTCACACTGTGCGCCTACTGTTCTCTGGAGTGTGGGGAGCCAGACTCACAGCTGTAAATCTTGAGGGATTTCTGGAGAACAAGCAGGGCTGCAGCCAAGACAGGAGGCTCCTGTCCACACCTGACAACAAAGACGTGTGTTGTTTCTGCCACGGATATGCACAGGTATTCACGTAACACTTAGATTTCACAAGCGCCGACACAAACACACACAAATAAAGCAAGACAAAAAACACAGGGAAAACAAAAAGCTCAGCCAAGGAAAATTATTCTTACACAATGCCAGTCACCAGCCTTAATCATACACAATGTATCCCAACATTTATGCAGATTAAATCAGTTACAGGCAAGAAGCCACAACATGTCATGTTTTCTTTTCTGCTACTATGGTAACTGAACTGCTGCAGTCCACATCACTCAAATCTGGTACAAAAGCTTACAATCATGCCCAAAATATGCTGAGAATCACCCTGCTGTGCCAGGCGCAATTGGTCTCATTTGTACAGAAGAAAATAGCAGAAATGACCAGGAAAAGGGCACCACCTGACTGCACGCAAGAGCTCTCTCGTGACAAAAACCCTCACTTTCCTAATGGCCGACCTAATGCTTTTCAAAAAATTAGATCGTTTGTCACTGTTAAGAACAAGATGTGCGTGAAGAGGGCCTGAGGTGCGTCTGGAAGGAGGGGAGAAGGGAAAAAATAAAGCCCCCTCCATCTCCACACAAAGAGGAAAAGTCATATACTCATCCTCCTCTTCCCTTCAGGAACAAATGAAGTTATCAATCAATCCCACAGTCCCACGGTGAGAGGGAAGAGAGGGCCAGAGGCTTACAGAGAGCAAAGCTGAGGCAGCCAAAAACACTCCAAGAGCATAAGCTGATTGTTCGAAGAACCAGCCCTTAGCACAGTAGAAGAGAGCTGATTCTGCTTACACGTGGTTTAATTATCAGTTTTTTGTTTGTATACATTTGTATGTATGCAAGTGTAAATAACACGATGACTGATTGATATATACACACACACACACACACACA
>NC_060167.1:28945655-29002909 GCF_021292245.1 Micropterus dolomieu
AATAAAGCAAGACAAAAAACACAGGGAAAACAAAAAGCTCAGCCAAGGAAAATTATTCTTACACAATGCCAGTCACCAGCCTTAATCATACACAATGTCTCCCAACATTTATGCAGATTAAATCAGTTACAGGCAAGAAGCCACAACATGTCATGTTTTCTTTTCTGCTACTATGGTAACTGAACTGCTGCAGTCCACATCACTCAAATCTGGTACAAAAGCTTACAATCATGCCCAAAATATGCTGAGAATCACCCTGCTGTGCCAGGCGCAATTGGTCTCATTTGTACAGAAGAAAATAGCAGAAATGACCAGGAAAAGGGCACCACCTGACTGCACGCAAGAGCTCTCTCGTGACAAAAACCCTCACTTTCCTAATGGCCGACCTAATGCTTTTCAAAAAATTAGATCGTTTGTCACTGTTAAGAACAAGATGTGCGTGAAGAGGGCCTGAGGTGCGTCTGGAAGGAGGGGAGAAGGGAAAAAATAAAGCCCCCTCCATCTCCACACAAAGAGGAAAAGTCATATACTCATCCTCCTCTTCCCTTCAGGAACAAATGAAGTTATCAATCAATCCCACAGTCCCACGGTGAGAGGGAAGAGAGGGCCAGAGGCTTACAGAGAGCAAAGCTGAGGCAGCCAAAAACACTCCAAGAGCATAAGCTGATTGTTCGAAGAACCAGCCCTTAGCACAGTAGAAGAGAGCTGATTCTGCTTACACGTGGTTTAATTATCAGTTTTTTGTTTGTATACATTTGTATGTATGCAAGTGTAAATAACACGATGACTGATTGATATATACACACACACACACACACACATACATATATAGATATTCAATATTGGATGTACATTCATACAGACATCACTCTGTTAATCACTAATGTTAATGAGTGAAAGACAAGACACGAACAATCTGTAAACAACATTTCAAAATGCATCTGCATTGTTCTGCATTTTATGACTTTCAGTTGAATAAAATACTATTTTTCCAGTATTATATTTCGTAATTGAAGATTTCTCAAAAATGTTAAAATGTCTTCTGGTCTTGTTCTCGTGAGCTAAGTGTATCGTCACACCCGTAATGTCCAGTGTTTGCTGGATGTTTGAATTACTGTTTGCTAACAAGTTCACTGTATCAACTTAAAATGTGATACAATGTTGGTGTTGTTAGTAAAGATTTAAAAACAATATAGTAGTTCCACAAAAAAGGTGTTTTTCCCTCACTAATATGCAAACATATACAGCAAACTGGTCAAAATCGAATGAGATCTCAAATGGCTTTTGTATGCATACTTAACACCAACATGAAGACATAATGTGCTGCATAACCTGAAGAGAGATATAAAACATGATACAATTGTCAGAAAAGAAAAAGTCATCATTACTATGTAAATATAGATATATTTATTAAAGACAAATTTCCCCTGAATAGCCAGATCATTGTGCATTCATAAGATGGAACCTGCGCAAATGTAGAGAAAAGAGTAAAAGAGGTACCAAAATCATCAGTTGCCATGCTTACCTTGGTGAATCAGTCTCTTTTTGGAAGTCTTACCGAGACGCAAAGGAACATCCAGCCTACAGAAAGTAGTTTTCACAAAATGAGGGCTGCAGCTATTTCAGTCAAATGTGAAGTCAATGTGTCACGGTTGAAAATGGGCTTTGGCTAATTATAGACAGCATAGAGAATGATCAGCATCGAAATGATGGCCTATGTTGTAGATTATCTGAGATGAAAAGGAATTAAAAGGAAATTTAACCAAGGCTTTCTTCTGAAATCTCTTGCTGTGTGCGCCGTCTAGACACTCTCCAAGGCTGTGCTTATCACATGTAGCCACAAAAGGCCTGGAATTTGTCTTGTGAGTCGGAGTGTCCACATGGCTCACTAGTGAACTCATCATCTTATGCTTTCTGGCTGTCAGTTCCTCAGCTTATTAGCTTGCGTCTCTCTCTCATACAGCGTGATGGGTGATGACCGCAAACTGAGCTGAAGCCAAGAACGATATGAAAAGAGAAAGAAAGATGGAAGGGGATTAAAAAAAGGTAAGAGAAGAAGAAGAAGAGAGAGACAGATTGAAATCTTAGTGCTTTTGTTTGAAGGAGAATAAAAAAAAAGAGCAAGGAGGAAGGAGAGAGGAGAAAAAAGTGAGTGTGGGGCCAGGAGAGAATTCAAGGGACTGAAATAAAGAGGGATGAGAAGAGGGAGTTTGCACCCGTCCTTCTCTTCTCTTTGGCCTGGCAGTCAGCCTTTTGGCAGAACCTGTGGTATCAATTGCATTTGGGTAACCCTGCAGACAAACAAAAGGAGCAAAGTTAAAGCAACACTGCAAACGTTGAGGGGATTTTCAAGGCAGGGTGTTTTTTTTTTTCATGAAAAACAAAATCTGAGGCATCGCAACGCAACTTACTGAGAAGCCAAGTTTGGCCCTTATTAGCCAGAATAATTTTCACAGCTGTTTCCGATCTGCGTGTGCTTCACATGGACAGAGATGAGGAATGGAGGGGAGAGGAATGGAAAAGTGAGGAAGCAAGAGGAAGTGAAGAATGAAGGAGAGAAACACAGGCAAAGTGAAAGAAGAGAAACTTTCTGGCACTTTGACAAGTACACCATCACAATTTAACACACACACACACACACACACACACACACACACACAGAGAAAGACACGCAGGTCTACGGGAGTTAACAACATCCTCTTGAGCTCTTGAGGGCCAATCCTTTTACTAAGAGCAAGGCTTGCATTTCACAACACCCAGCTGTTTCACTTGCACAAGTAAAGGCCATGAAAATTCAGTGAAGAGGCATCCCTGCGCACGCACACGCACACGCACACACACACATCCCTCCAGTATACAGGGGAATGAGCTCAAGGCAGTAGAAGATCAAGTCATTAAGTCCATAAGGGGTCTTGTTTCCTCTGTATCTTTTAATCCCATCTCTCTTTACATCCCATATTTCAATCTGCTCCCCTTTCCCTCACTAGATCTTAATTCTCTGGGGAAGAGTGTGCAAACAAACACACACACACACACACACACACACACACACACACACACACACATTTATTCACACACACTCCCACATGCACTTGACATAGTGTCCCCACTTAGTCACTGTGTCATCATTAACTGTCTAGCTCCAGCAGAGTACAAGCCAGCTAATAACCTGTGCATGCAGTGGCTGTCAGAGCTGTCAGTCAAACCAATCAGGAAGACATCACATTAAAATAAAGCAAACACCACAGCTGTCTGTTCGATGATAAATACTTATTGCGATAAGTTTGTTATAACACCGTATTTAAAATAAAGTGAGATAGAGGGGTGACGGGTCCAAGAGGTGAATGTAAAGAGCTTCTCTGCAGATGTTATAATGAGGACACGGTGAAAATAGATTTCAGTTTGACGTATTTCATACAGCACCTTTCAGGAAGTGTAAGGGGATGCAACAAGAAATACTTCCCATTTATACCATTTAAAGAAAAAGGAGAGGAATAAATAAATAAAAATGTATTTTAAAATGCATTGCTTCTATGGGCCACTCCTCTGGCTCGCTTGGATAGATTCTCTTGGATGTGCAAAACAAAGGCACCATAGCAAAAATCACCAAATATGATATTTGGGACAATCTCTATCTCTAAAACTTGCTTCTGGCCAATAATCAAACCCTAACAGAAGCTTCTTTCCAGCTTCCACAACTACTGGGCTTTCCCTGTTGGCCCATTGACAACACAAACGGATGCTGGTTTTCCATTCTCACAAAGCACTATTACAATGCGGTGTGCCCCAGGGCTCCATTCTTAGGCCACTATTATTTCCTGGTTTATATAAAGGATTTACCAAATGTGTCTGACATAGCGTCTTCCTTAATGTTTGCTGACGACACAACATTGGGTCTTTGAAATTTGAGTTTCGTGGATTAAAGACACTAACTCGGGTTTATCTACTTATGCAATTGTAAGTAAATATCTTAAAAATCTGTTTTCATTATTTTCAGTGATACATTAATCAATCAAACAACAATGAATTTGAGTTGGAGAGACTACACTGATTATGTCAGTAAACAGTTATCACATCCATTGTTATTATTCCAAAAGTTAAGACAAACAATGTGTTTACGGTCTTTATTATTCTTTAATCTATACTTCTTATATTGCAACTGGCGAGAAGTGTACATTTTCCACAAACCTTTATAAAGAATGTTCAGTTTCCAAAAATGTGTAGTTAGAATTGCAGCCCACTGAAATCTTTCCTCCCCATTAGATCCTTTATTTCTGGAAACTCAACTTCTTACAATTTGTAATATTAAAAAATTCTCTCCTAGATCATTTCATGTCATATTTTCAAAGATTTACAGATTCACTCCTACTCAAACAGACATTCATCTAATCTTCATCTTCCTAAACATCTGACAAGCAGAGGATACAGAGGTCCTAGCTCATGGGACTCCTTTTCCCTATTTGGTTTGTATTCCTTTTTATAGTGCTGTCCAGCATAATAAAATTTTATTTTTATTTTATAATCTTGTTTTTATGTGACATTTACTTTTGATAATGTGATTTATGACAGCCAAATGTGCTGTAAAAGGTCCTAAAGCTACAAAGTTTAAAGAGCGAATGTTTGCTGCTTTTCAGAAGATAGTCTGCTAAATGTCTAGTGTTGTCTGGTGAGTCAGATTCCAGTCCGGGTCATCACATCATCGCATCATTAACCATCGAGAACTCCTCAGCGGGAGTCCTAAAGACACACATAAACACACACTCTCACACATACGTGCACACACACACACACACACACTTAGCTGAGTAATCAACCGCTGGCTGTGATTGCAGACAGTCCATCTGCAGTAGGTTTTCATGTTGCAAACTAAACACACCATCTAATCACAGACAAAGAAGGTATCATGAAATCAGACACACACACACACACACACACACTAATCCAGCCATGTCTGATTAGACCATGACCTGAGTGAACTCCGACCTGCTGGATTATCTGTGTGTGGGGTCATATTTGTGTGTGTGTGTGTGTGTGTGTGTGTGTGTGTGTGTGTGTGTGTGTGTGTGTGTGTGTGTGTGTGTGTGTGTGTGTGTGTGTGTGTATGTGTATGAGAGAGTGAGAGAGTGTGCGCGTCACGGTGATGCACACAGTCGCCACTTTCTGAATAATGCCTGAGTGACGTAGGAATCTCTTGCTAACACTGTAATAAATAATCTTACCACAAATTTCTAAACAGATTTTTTTCCAAATTTCTTCATAAAAGGGTTGTGCTTGTGTCATCTGCGTCAGGTTGTGTGTGTGTGTATATACAGCTGTGGGTCTGCGTGGGTGAGATGCTGTCTTTGTTTATTACCGCAGCCACATTGATGAACTGTGGCTGAAAGCCTCATACCATGTAAATCCTAACAACGAATATGCTCAATCCTTAAAACTCAGAGGGGGGAAAAACTGGTGGAAGCCTCCCTCAATAACCAGCTCCAAGCGTAACACTCCAAAGCTAAACCTCTCAGCATACACACAACACATGCTTTGCTTTCCAGTTCCATTAAAAAGCCATCGCCTCGGTCTCTCGTGCGCCCAAACAAATAATCGTAAATTGAGAACAGGGTGGAGGAGCAAAAAAATCCCACAAAATGGAGGCGCTCCCTTTGTGGTGACTGTGGCTTCACAATATGGGATTGCTGGAGTGTTTCCAAAATAGGCGCGTGGCCCCCTGTTTTGACAACAGCTGAGGCCCTGAGCCCCCCCCCCCCCCCCCCCCCCCCCCCCCCCCCCCCCCCCCCCCAGCCCACTCCTCCACACATACACATACAAACACACATAGGGTCTCCAGGGATCAGCTCTGTGTGACACAGTGACACAATCAATCAGTGGATATTGCTTCTATTGACAGTCCCCAGAAGAGTCTCCTCCTGTTTGATGATCTTTCGCCCTTGTTTCCACCATTCTTCTTTCTCAACTCTGTGGTCTTCAGTTCCTTCGTCCTTCTTTCAATCGCACACCGACCTTTGAGTCCATATTCATTTTCTTACCACTCTTTTATCCTGTACTTCTCTGCGACACCCCTATGCTCCAAACTCATCTTTCTTTTTTCATTTCCGTTGTCATTTGAAGAAATTGCCACACACAACCAACCAACCAGACACACACACACACACACACACACACACGACAACAATTCATTGATCCTAGCCCCTAACACAATCAGACAACACAAAACGATTCCTTCCTTTGGGGGGAGGGAATGAGGACATGGGGAGGGGAGTCAAAGCACAAGGCCTCATGCATATTTCATATCTACTATGATACACTTTCTGGTCCATGCATAATGCAGACACTGTTTAAGGATGAGCATTCAGGGGGAGGAAAAGGGGGGGATTTAAGCTGGGGAAATTAAATGGAAAATAAGTTTGCATCTGAGCCATTCATCGGAGCCTCAGCTGTACGTTGTGTTTATTGTTAAAATGTTAACATGCTAAACAAAGATGTGGACCATGGTAAACATTGCCTGCTAAAAATCAACAATAAATATGCTTACTGTCATTGTGAACATGTTAGCACACTGACTTTAGCATTCAGCTCAAAGCATGGTGGTATACTTTGTCAAAGGGTAATTCTTGTTTATTACAACTTCAGTCTTATTTTCATAGTTATAGCTTTTTACATTATACCCTATCAATGGGTAATTGCTGAATTGGCTACATCAATAAAAAGTCAGAAGGGGCAAGAAACACACACACACATACAGTTTTCTTGTGCATTGAGAGGCAATGACCTGGTTTAGATGATCTGGCTAAACTCTTTGCTTGTTAACAACTTGATCATCTGCTCATTTTTGCAATTTCGTTATCATAACTGACATAAAATTATGACTGAAACAACAAACATAAGACCCAGGCTGTAATAAAATGGAATTATCCTTCAGTAGGGGAAGGCGAAGCACACAGAGAATTTGTCATATACCCCTATCAGTAGCTAATGTTCTTCTTCCTTGAATTCCCCTCTTGTGCGCAATCCAGTTCCAGTTAACCAGATGTTGTATATCAGCCCCTCTGTGAGGAAGCCAAGCCACTTGTCCCATCAGTAAGACTTTCAAGGCATATGGTCTGAACATCCTCTGTATTCTGACTTAACATTCAACAGAAGACTGCAAGTAAAAGGGGGTCAATAACTTCACTGTGACAAAGGAAATCCCTTCTCTTTAGTGGCTTTAACATAAAGCTGCTAAAGTGCCTAATTCCCCTACTTTATCAGTGGATGTGCATTTAGACAGGAAACTGAGTCAAAGTAGATACTGGAGGAAGACAAGAGTTTAAGACAGTCTCTCACTTAGATGGAAACAAGGGAACAAGCTTTCTAGCAGAAGCCTGTCAGTTTAACGAGGCTTGATGTTGGCCTTCCTCTCACTTTATAGCATCACTTTCCCTCCAAACCCTCATCCTTCCTACCTCTCTACAGCCCCATCCCTCAATCCCATCCCATCCCATCAAACAATGCAAGGCGAAAATACCAGAGATGCATTTCCATGTGCCACTAGGGATGTCCACAATTCAATTCCACTCAAACAGATGTCATATATCAACCTCTCTCTGAGGAAGCCACGCTACTAGAGAGAAAGGAAGAAAGTGAGGGAGAGGGGAGGGAAAGAGTAGGAACAAAGGAATAATCAGGGGGGCTTTTAAAAAGGCTGCATGCTCAAAGTTAGACCCCACATGATACATTGCAAGCTCACACACAAACACACACTGTAGGATTGTAACAATGGTGAGGATGTGGTTACCATATCATTATGCAACCTCCTTGCTACCTTTATATCATCTTCTTATACCCCAGATATGTCCACCCCCCTCCTCCCATGCCTCCCACTGTCTCCAGACGCCCTCTGGTACACAATAAAAGTAATTTGCGGTGAATTTACTCACTTTTCCATTGTGAGACTTCCCATTGTGCTTTTGCTTTAAGTCTAAAAAGCACCATGAAGGTTGTCAGATGGACTCATTATGATTTGTTGGTGCTGAGCAGAAGTCATCAGTCACAGTGGAGGGAGGGGCATGGCTGCCTGTATGGCTAGATTGTGGTTAGATAGCCTAATAGACAGATAAATGACCCTTATTACATCTGGTGTTAACATGCATTTTGGGCAATAAGATTCAAATTAGATAATTCTTCCAAAGAGCGTAAAATGCATGAAATCCAGCCGTAAATACAGACTAGAAGCTCTGATGATTAGAATATTCAAGCAGGCTTGAGAAGTAGTCAGGGCTATTCACTATGTGTATATTTAAAATGTATATGTAATGTGCTAAATATACTGTATATAGGAGCTATAAACAGAAAGTTACAATAAAACAAAACCTTCTACTGCAGTCTCCCTAACAGCTCCATGAGGCTGTACGAAGGCCCAGTACGGATTTGAGCAAGAAGCATGCCATAATGGGCACAGTGGCCATGCTAACATGCTGATGTTAAGCAGGTATAATGTTTTTAATGTTCACCAACTTAGTTTAACATGTTAGCATTCTAACCTTTACTAATTAACACAAAGTACAGCTGGGGCAGTCAGTTTTGCAGGTTTTTGGACATAGCCAAAGTACTGGATGAATTAAAAATTTGACCTGACGATAAATCAAAAGTCCAGCATCACGAAAGTCATTAAGGTACATTTTCTAGAGAACATAAATGTCTGTACAACATTTTGTGGTAATCCATCTAATAGTTATTAAGATTAGAGATGAAACGATCAATCGGTTCAGGGTGAGGGAAACAGAGGTTAAAAGTGTGTGTATGTGTGTCTGAAGGGAAAGGCAAGGTGAGTAGATTAAAATAGTTTGTGTGTAAACACTAAAATAAGGTCAATTATTAAGTAGAATTTAAATGGCGAATGTTTTGGAAAAAATTAATAGTTATTTAATAGTCAATGTTTTATTATCAACATAAAATTGAATGGACCCCAGAAAGAATAGCCAATGCTGGTGTTAACTGGGATCCTAATAAAGAAAGAAAGAATTTTCCATTAAAGAAAAGTTGCTCAAATGTTTGCGTATGTCATTTATAGTTATTATAAAGAAAGAAAATTGGAATCAATGCTAATCACTAATTGAGATATTTCAGTCTAGACCAAAGTGGTGGACAATAGACCGATAACCAACTGACATTGCCGTTACCAGAGCCACGCTGCTAGCATGGCTAAAAACATCACTCCCGCTACCCAAAATAAAATAAAATAAAACAAAACAGAATAAAATAAAATAACAATATAAAACAAGTACTTCTACTCCACTTTGGCAATGTAAAGCTGAACCACATTTCAGAGTGTACAACAGCTATGCAGGTGTGCACCCGCTATCTGGATGGGCTTCCTCCCACGGTCAAAAGACATGCAGGTTCAGTGAAAAGGATCTAAAAATGTTCCCATGAGTGTGAGTATGAATGTGTTTGTCTGTTTTTGTTGGTCTCTCTGCTTCTCTATCTAATGCATGCTGTGATTGGCTCCAGCGCTCCATTAACCTAAACAGGAGGTAAAGATAAAGGATGGTCGGATGGAAGTAAATATGGTCCAAGCACGCCAGCTCTAGACCGAATCTGGATATGATGGATGGATGAATAATGAATGGGTGGATGGATGGAGCGTGATGTGTTATAAATCTAAGATCTTGGTCTAAATGAATTCAGATAAATTCTGAACATCTCTTTGACGACCCATGGGGCTGAAATGTACTGTACATGACATATGAAGATAATTACAAAGTGCTGAATTAAAAGTCATCAATTATGTACAGTCATGACCCATTATTGTGCACTCAGTGACAAACTAGTATATTTGAATATCATGACAAAAAGATTGCGCCACTTAGTGTGACATCTAACACATCAACACTCAAGCAAAATGGAGCTTAGGCTGACTTGTCAGCACAAATTGTATCACTTCATGTTGATATTCAAATCTGAAATTAACATCACAACTTGGCTTGGGAACTAGTTAGGCTGAGATGAGAGGTGTTAGGCATCTGTCAGTGGATGACAATAACTATAATTTCTACCCCCCCACCCCCTCCGATCCATCCCTCCTTTCAGCCTTCCCTCCCTTTCTCCCACCCCGTCTGTCTCCTTGCTGGTGTCCTATCTGTGTCCAGGCCTTTTCTGTTCATGGTTCAGGGCTTCTATCTGCCTAAGATGGGTCCCTTGTGGCGCCATGAAGCGAGACACAGAGGGGAGAAAAAAAATCTCATTAAAGAAGGGATCATCTGCTGTCAACTACCGGACCGGCCCCAGCCGAGCTCGGACGCAGAGAAAATACAAATAGCCAGAATGAACCACCAGTAATTTGGAGTGCTGCCATGCGGGACACTGCTTTATGTCAGCTGTATATTGGAAGGAGTAGTTTATTAAACAGGACGGACTGGGAAACCTCAAAACAATGGCACATCTGAAAATCTGCGGATGGAAATGACTGTCATCAATGTTGTTTTTCTTTATGTGTGATAAAATACACCGCGGGCAGTTAGGAAATGAAATGAGGGCTGCACGAGGTGGCATGTACTTCGGTCTTCAATCTGAAACACTACAAACCAAAAGAAGTAAACTTCACTTTAATGAGGCAAAAAATTAAAAGATAATGAGGCGAATAGTTTTTTTCTGGGAAAAGTAGTGAAGCTCAAACGAATTGCTTGATTTGAGACATTTGATTAGATCTCATGAGAAGCTGCACATTAGAACACAGCAGAGAGGAGTGCAGTAATTGTATTAGGCCTGCAAATGAGTATTTTCGTTATCGACAAATCTACTAATTATTTTCTTTAATTTATCGATCATGTTAAAAAAACAAAGCTATTAAATTTAAAATGTCATGAAATGAAGGAAAGCAGACAAGTTTTCATATTTCAGAAGCTGAAGCTGGCAAATGTTTGATATAAGTCTTGATCGCGGCATTTTGATGTGTTAAACCAGCACAGGTGGAACTGATAAAATTAATGATGGTTCAATCCAATTGAACTGTCCCAGCAAGCCCTGTCAGTGAGCCACGGTGCACAGCAAACCCTTTTCAGAGCAGAAGGTTCGACTTGTCATACTACAAAAAGCACAGGTAAATAATAACAATAAGGGCTGCAATTCGCTTAGGTCTTCCATTGTTAAACGGGTGCTCCACTGATTAGCATGTGAAGATCAGTTTACTTGTCCTGAGGAGTAACTGGATGTTTCCACAGTCATCAATGCAATATATGACATTTAACAGACACAAAAATTATCGTTGTGTGATTCCATACCTATGAATGAGGATGCAAAATGATGATGAATTCCAATTTCTCAATAAAATGTAAACTATGAAGTGTCTACAGTAGGTACCGTAAATGAGTAAGGGAGAAACTAGGAGTGTAGGGGCGTATTCACAAAATATCCAAAGGCTTAAAGTAGAAATTAAACTATACATTTAATCTAATTAAATGTAATTATTAATTGTTTACATTTTTTATTTTATTAATTTAATTCAATTTAGTTTCACTTTTACATTTTGAAATAGCACAATTTAAATTTAATTGATTTTACTCTATTTTATTTAATTGATTGATTTAAACATTGAATAAAAGAGGTTTCATTAAAATTTTTAAATTCATTAAATTAAATATGTTTTTACTCAATTACATTTTAAATCGGATTTAGCTTAATTTATTATTAAATTTTGAATTAAACTGAATCTAATCCAATCTAGTTTCTTTTCATGCTCTTATGTATTGATGTGTATTTTATTTCACATTCATTGATAGATTGGTCAACTTTTAACCATTAACTGTAGACATATTCAGCAAATTGATTCAGAAACATGTTGTTTCCCTATGCCCATGTCATCTTGAATGGGGATAAATAAATTGTGCGGCTTTTCTAGACTTTCCAAATGTTATTGGACCAAAAAGATCAGATTCTGATAGAGAAACAAATCATTTTGCAGGGGTTTTTATCCACGTTTTACAGCTGCAACTGTAGCAACAGAGTAGACTATGGAGGAGCCAATGCCATAAGCACAAATTTAATAACTTGTTGTGATTGGCCAGTGAGCCCAGTCCTGAACACGCACTCAGCACGCTCTCATTGTTCTCTGAATGACCCAAGTAAGTCTATCTGTGGGTGCACAGTACTACAGGACACTCTTACGACATGATATACCCTCGAAACGATTGCAGATGATGGTATAGTAGTAAAGATGGTGTGTTGTGTAGTCTGCTAGACTGCAGCTACACCCTTCGTGAATGACGGTAAAAACTTTGGAAATGGAATTTACAGATGCAATAGCCAAGCCTAATGGGATTTGGCCAGAACACCAATGGGTTAATCTGTCAACATTAAGTTTATAGTCAACTTACATCTAACTCTTATTTAGTTTAAGTATTATCACACTCTCTCTGTAAATTACCATTCACAAAGTCTTACTTACTTTTCACTTTACAGTTCATACCTCTCCTTACAAATGAAAAAAAAAAAAGTGATAAGCCTGCATGAAAGCCGTTTGATCATTTACTCATTGTAAAGTCAGACTACAATAACTTTCTAATTGGTATCATTTTTGCCAAGTCTTGAATTTCTCCTCATTCTATGTTCTTTTAGAATAAAGAGCTCCTTCAAACCAAAAATAATCTTCTAAACGTGTACTCGGTGCCCTATTTTTCCAAATGATACTATCCACACCACTTGCATTGCAAATTTTCACCTGAAAAAGGTTTTGCCTCATCCCAAAAAACTATCCCTCTCTAAAATTCAGCACTCATTAGCTGAAATTAAAGTGAAGTTGGCTTTTGCACTACAAAGGTTGGAAACATCAAGATGTAAATCAATGCGAAAGTGAAAATGGGAGATCAAGAGAAAAAAAAAGGAGGGATAAAGACAGAGAAAGAGGGACTTGAAAGTGTTGCTGTGTGGAAAAATAATCATTCCTCCTGGTGGTGGTCACCACCCATCTTTGCGTACAAAGATGGTGTCAGCAGCCAATTTACACCACCAGGAAACCCAGCGGACACCCTGACGCACAGAAATACTTCTTCTCACCATCTCATTCCCTCTCCTTTCTTTCGTAGAGTAGCAACTCTCAGGAGTTTAGCGTGTTGAAACGCTCTGCCTCTGCCTCTTCTCAAACTCATCCAGCGATGATGTGACCCCTCCTCCCTGGTGTCTCCCCGTCAAGCCTCATTTCCTCTACATCAAAGCACCACCCCTGTGTGGTGCTCTGGTTGGACAAAAAAGCACTCATCTGATGTAGTTTAATCAGAGGTGACGCTCTAATAAAGTCTGCTAAACACTGTATGGTTTTTGGCAGAGAAGAGGCATCCACAGAAAAGTTTTGTTTCCCTCACCTACATCTTGAGCTCTCCCAGTTTCCTACTTTAACCAAAGAACTGTACGCTACACAGAGCTACAGACAGGCACTAATGGCAGATGAATCAAACGCAAATGATTAAATCCAATCTAGCAGGTTAACGCAGCCAACCTGCCAACCTACATCTGCCTAACAGGGAGATGTAGAGCGCAGTTTTTAATTGCAGAAGAGAGATGGAATAAAGGTCGGGAGGGTTTAGCTGTGTGTATGTGTGTATGTCGGTGTGTATGGAGTATTGGCCAATATGTATGCATCTGCGCATGCGTGTATGCACCATATGGAGAACAAATTAGACACCACACAAATCACTGAGAAGTCTGGTGTGTTGTGCAGGGCTGGCCTTGGATGCTTCTCCAGCTGTGGGATTTGAACAATGTAGAGAAGAACTGACCATACCTGCCAGGACTGTAGTGCTATTGTGAAGGCCGGATGTTCTGTATAGTGTTTCAAAAATGGAAAGCAATATGTCTTTACTTTCGCCTCTGTCTTTGAAATGTGTAAAGCAGGGGTGTCAAACTCATTTTCACCAAGGGCCACATAAGCATTACAGTTACCCTCAAAGGGCCAGTTGCAACTTTACTAAGACTGTATAAACGTAACTACTCCTTAACAGATTGTTAAATAACTGTCTCTTTATTTGATTATGTATTCAAGGACATTTATCAGATGTAAAAATATCGCCATAGTAAGAAAATGTCTGTGTTATTATAACAAATACATTAATTTATCAGATTTAAAAACCCTCTTTACTCCATCAATCAAAGATCAAACATTTCAAGTAAATAACAAAGACAAATATCATCAAACATAAGCTTTTACAGTGATTTTTCACTTTTTCACAGTCCAGAGGTGCAGAACCATGGTAAAACAAATAATTGTGAGCTGCTAATAACATGAGCCCGATGGGGCATTTGATAAAACAAATAGTCCAGCTGCACACAGCCTTGCAGAGGGCATACATCCAACTAATGAGAGATAGTTTGATTACCTGGAAAAATGCAGACGTAGGCCTATAGGCTACTGGAGCCTAAGCCTAGGTCACACTACACAATTTTTAGCCCGATTTGCCGCTCGGCAAGCTCGCCGACTGTCAGGCTGTAATCGGGAGTAAATCAGCGGTCGATCTGCCAGTCGTTATGTGTGAACTACACAACAACGCATCAAAACAGCTCCCCGACACATTTCTGACACATCGCCGACGCCAGCCATATCTAGCATGCCAAATATCTGCAGAAGTCGGCCGACTCGATATCCACATCCATCCAGCCAATGAGAGCAGGCAGCTGGCAGAACAGGCAGCTACTTTTTCCACTGCAAAACACATTTTATTCACCTCCAACTCTCTCTGTAGCTCAGACGGTGCCTGCTACCTGGATCCCTGCCACCTGCGTGTGCTAATCCATTCTTTCACACAGATTCTTTGTCTTTATAATTGCTATCTTTATAATAACAAACAACAGCTGTTTTGTCTGTAGGTTTGCATCATTTCCCGTTTCACATGTCATGTGTGTTTTCTTGACAAAACGTGGTTTGGAGACCAGCGTCGGGTGACGGAGTCGTTGCCAGCTCGTATAGTCTGTGACCCCCTGTCACCGATCAGTCACGTACTGTGAACGCCACAACGACACAAGACGGCAAGTTGTGTAGTCTGAACGGCACGGCCATCGGCCGACGCTGAAATGTCGTGTAGTCTGCACGAGCCTTAACTTACGTTGATCCTTCATCACTGAGACTGCCTCATAACACAAAAGATATAGGCCTAGCCTACTGGGTTTTCTCCTTGGAGCACAAACATGAATTCACTTTCCACCATTCATGAAATTGCTTTCCTTCTCCATCAGTTTTTCTCCTCTTGGCCATTTAGGGATTGTTTGTATACATTTCTCATCTCCACTTGTCGGAAAACTACCGTAGTGGGTGTGGAAACATCGCAATCTAGTGGCGGGATGCCGTCACTTATTGGGTTACAAAATCGACATGCATTGTGGGAGATGTAGGTTATGGCAGCATAGACTTTTATTTTAGGACAATCATGAAGCTTTTGCAGGCCACATAAAATGACGTGGCGGGACGGATTCGGCCCACGGGCCTTGAGTTTGACACGTGGTTTAAAGTGAAACATATCCATAACAAAACCTGAAAAGCTGTGTTTAGCTATCTTTTTCTGCAGGTATTTCATGAATTTTATAGCAGTCGTGTCCTCTCATTGAGAAAGTTTTCTAAAGATTTCTTCATAGGACATAAAGACAACACTTGTAAAAGAGGGCGCCGTCACACAGTAGGCTACACATCCCACATAGCAGCTCAGGACGGGGACCTCATATTATGTCGCCTCCACACAACCACAACTCTGCATCAACCTTTTTCCATTAAGGAGCTAAAACACTCTCTCCCAAAAGGACTAAAGTGATGCTGTCACAATTCAAACCCATTTCAGGACAAAACTGCAGTGAAATGGGATGACTCATGCCACAAAGACCGTCAGAAATATCACTGAGAATAGTTGAAGAACAAGCTGCAGAGACACAGGAGTGGAAAAGGAGACAGCAACAGCAGCAGAGTGGGTATAAAAATAGACTGGCTTGAACTGCCGAAATCACACAGCATGACGACACGCATACAAACATGTCTCATTAAGACTATTGACCTCAATCTATATAAAAGTTGAGCACATTAAATACCCTGATTGAACTTGGCAAAGGGTTTTTAGATGAATGGCTCTGATTATTCATTGACTGGACTGAGGTACTGATTGCTCTTAATATAAGCACACTCCTCATGGGACAATTTAAAATGTTACTAGCTCTGGACCATAATAGTCAGGTTCGCTTGCCCACTCAGCACGGTGCATGCTGTGAATAATCTCTCCGTACAGGATCTGGGCAAACTGCTTCAAGTTAAGAATCATGTTGAAACCCAGAACCACAGGAACAAGTGCTTTCAAAGGTTTCAAGTATTGTGCCCACTGGCCAGTGGTGTTTGCGTCATTTAGTGCACTGCACTAAGATTACACCAAACCAGAGCTTTCTTTCTATCTAAACTATTTATAAACTCCACACCAAGTGCTGCATCTTTCCTGTTATCTAAATAAAGAACAATACTACTGAAAGTGAATTGTCAGCCTTCTTTTAAAAAGAATTCACATTGAGCTCTGAGACGTGTCCTCTTTATGTATAAGTAGGATCAGTTTTATGGTGTGGTCATTCTTCAAAGCTACTTTGCATATACTTTCGCGTTTTTATGATGGTGTTGGAGAGCACTGAATAACATGTTGGGATGAGATCTACTGAAAGTCAAGGCCATAGCATGTGATCCACGTGATTTTCACACAAACCATTTCATGACCCCTTGTGCCCTCTATGGAAGCATTTATGGTGCATTCATGTGGTATTGGAATAATCGGAAAAATGATTTTCCAACTGGGAAAATTCACGTGAATGCCCACAGAAGTCGGAACAACAACTCGGAAAGTCTGAGAAATGTTTGCTACACAAGTTGCCAAGTTGTTGACGCCATACATGTAGAAACATGGTGGACAACATGGCTGATGTTTAGAAAAGTTTAAATAATACTGCAAAATCACATATTGCATAACTGCTAAGGTGTCATTTGCAATATGGTATTAAGTTATAAAGCTCATTTTGCTGTCCATGTAGTGTGAAGAAGATTAATTACTTATTAAGTTATTTATTAGCAGTATTTGCAGTATGCTACAAGCAATATTTTAGTGGTTTCAGGTAATGTACTGGTGCAGTACCAACTCTGGGATAGAAAAAGCTCTGGGATAGAAAAAAGCTTCAAACTGTTCCATCATAGTTGGATGACAATGATAATGCTAATCCAACACTATATTATACTATATATTTATAGTAGCATCCATCCACTTTTACACTTTTTTGTACAGATTAAAAAAACATTATGTAACATGTTCATTTGTGAGCTTTAGAGGTGTCCATTGTATTACCTTCAGAGAGAGTCAAACTAGACGTTTCCCAAAATGTCTCCTGCCACAAACCAGTAAGATCTTCTTTGGTTTGTTTGTTATTAAAAGACAAATAGTACAATTTACAGCAAGGAAAAGACTGTTTATGTTATATGAGTAAAGAGACAAAAAAGTCTACACAGACATATTTGCTCCCATTTTCCTCTTGTTTGAATGGAAGTCAATTGAACTTAAGTGTAATAAAGCTCAATCGACTTATGACCAAACATCAAACGAAGCCAACAATCTTAGTGAAGTAGGAGTTGGTTGCTTTTTTAGTCAATAAACTTGGGTGAAACCCTGAGGAGCAATTAATCTTTTAAATCTAATTGTTCATTATTCATACTGTTTTATTTTCAGATTCATGGGCTGGATTTCAATCAGCTTTCTGAATTGTAATGACTAAGATACTAGCCCTGAATCAATGAATAAAAGCATTCTGAAATAGGATCATTCTGACATACGATCATGACGGATGCCCACTTAGCAAGTGAACCCGAAAACTAGCCACCCCCTCTGCCAGGCTAACCTCTGGACTAAAATAAGTCCCACATGTGCACATTTGGCAGGAGCACGACCCTATTAACCTTAAACAAGGCTGATGCTGGGCCTTGCTAATGACTCCCCCCACCCTACCTCGTCTGGTCCATGACGGCTGACTGACAGTCATGGTCTGCACACACAAACAAACACACCACATTATTGGGTATGGACACACAAACACACACAGGACCTGTGGAGGCAGGCTGTGTGTCAATAAGGAGGTCAAACAACAGATGGCAGCCAGAGGATTAGAACAATTCCGTAAACTTCTAGTTAAACACAACAGGGACACACACATATACTGTTGTATTACAGTGTTACTGAAGTCATCATTACTTTTCTGAATTATACTTTCTAATAGTGTTTACTTTCATGTAACACCCATGCATGATGTCATATTTTAACTCACTAAAAAACTTAAAGCAGTCTTACCTGCAGTACCTGCATTAGCTATGCTTACACATGATATTAGTTCCCTTCAATTCTCTACCTCTGTGGTTCACAAACTGGGAGTTGAAACTCCAAAAGGTTCAAAACATAAATCTGATGGGTCACAAGATGAGAATATTCATTCTAATATATATCTTATAGAAGTAGTAGCCATAGTTTAAGCCCCTAAAAACTGTCTACAATAAAAACTGTGACAATGGGTTGGGAGTAGGCACTGCTTTGCTTTAAAGGGTCATAAGCCAAAAGGGTTGGGAAGTGCCCTTCATGATCTCCAGCAATTAAATTAAACATTAAATATGATAAAACTGCAAATACTTCACACACAAAGAAAATGGAGAAGTGCAAAATGAAAGTTACATTAGTTTTAAGTTTTAGATTCATACCCTGTGATTACAAATTATAGAAATTATACAAGAGACTTTCTAGCCACTTGTTTAATGCGCATTTTGAATTTGGACCTTAAAAACTTAGCTGTCATGACAAGATACGTCTAGAGCCTACAGGTATGCTAGCAGCTCTGTGAGGCTGTTAATTATGCACATGCAGGTTCTGCCTCTCCTTACTCTTCTTATTGTTCATACTACATTGCATGCTTACACTAGAAAGCTTCACTTATAAAAAAATAAGTAAACAAAACAACAGTGTTGAAATGCTATCGCTGTTACAACAAAAACACCATCTCACCAGTTATGACACTTCCAAGCAACAGCAGAGTCAGAATCTCCTTACAACACAAGTGATGCTCAACACGAGCGTGTGTAGGCATTGATGTTTCTTCTCCGTTGTGCAACCATGACTGTAAACTTCTTAGGCCAAGCACGCTCACGCTCCGGTAGCTCTGCCAAATCAACCGAGTGCTCTGTGGATGCTTCGCAGCTGTCAGGCAGTTATCATCACAGTCGCTTCCACAGAGACTCAGGGAGCTCGATGTCGACCAAGATTATGATTCTGTCCCTTCTGGGATGCATTTCCAGTACAGTACAGACAGACTTCTCAGGATTAGATGGCTATGTGAGCAGCCATATGCATCAATAAGACTCCCAGGAAGTTGGCAGAACACTGAGACACACACAGTTTATTTTTTATCATTCTCTCCCCATTATAACCTGCTGGAGCACACAGGTGTCGACTTACCAAAATCCAATTGCATCAGGCAGACAGGCAGTGAGGCAAGAGCAAATGACTTGTGTGTGTGTGTGTGTGTCTCAGCGACAGTCCAGTGTGGGTCTTTTGTGTTTGGGAAGCAGACCTGTCAACTCCCCCTTCTGTTGCCCCACATCATTAATCAGACCAGGCAGAATATTATCTCTGAGCTAATAGCATGCACCACTAGCTCCGAAGCTAACCCAATGAGGACAATGACAATGTCCTACTCAGTAAACACATGGAGGAACTCAAATAACATTTAATAACATTTTTCTTATTGTCAACAAATCCCAGACCAAAACCAACAATGAGTTAGTGTGTTTCTAACTACTTTCCTTCTTCACTACCATGTCTGTGGCATTTAGCCCAAAGCCCGTTCATTCATAATGGACACCAATGTTTAAAAATGGCTCACAAATCTATAGTTTCACTTTCAAAAAAGGCTATGTCATTTCCTACAAAAGCTAGGCACTGTAGTTTTTAGTAAATGTCACTCAAACAGGAGTAAATAGTAGATTTGCTGGGAACTACTTTCTGCTGCACACTAACAGGCATTTACTGCGATGGTGAATATTTACAGCAAGACAATCTACCAGCACCTTTAAAGCTCTCTAATTAATACATTATATCTTGTTTGTTAAACCTATTCAAAAACTGAAGTGTAAAAACAACAGGTTGTTGATTTATTGGGGGGTTATGGGGCAGAACATTTCTTGGTCCGTCACCGTGAAGGAACCAGCAACATTTGGACAAAGCCTGTCATGAGGGCCCGGCTGTGAGCCTGGTGCGAGTGTTGTGGATGTTTGTCTGGAGTGCGTGTGGTGAGCATGTTTTGTTTGTCTCTGCTTGGCTCTCTCTCTCTCTCTCTCTCTCTCTCCAGTCTGGGAGCTGGGGGCGTGTCTGCTGCGGGCTCTGCACTCACCTGAGACTCATCCTCAATCAGCGCACCTGACCAGCCATGGCTCAAATAAGAGGCTCAGACATCCAGTCCCCCGCTGGATCGTTGAATCTCCACGCGTATGTCGTATCAGCCTCAGCCTCAGCCAACCTTAGAATCGGTCTTGCATCATGAGAATTGTTTGCATCAGTCTAACCTTTGTTTCTCTCTGTCTCTTTGAAGACCTCCACCACCTCAGCAAACCGCCAGCCTGTAAGCTCTCGGTTCCGCCCGCAGCCTGGACACTTCCCCGCTCTCGGATTTCCACCCTACCCTTGATCTGGGAGAGAGCCTCAGCCTCAAACCTCTGACTTCCCCTGCTCATTCTCTTCTGAATAAACTGTCTAACTCAGATCTGCGTTTGGGTCTTCTCTGCCTGAAAACCTGACAGAGCCAGGCTTGCTGTTTCCACCTTTGTGCCAGGCTAAGGCAACCGGCTTCTGGTTGTAGTTCATATTTATTCATCAAACATCCTGTGTTTAATTATTACCTTAATCACTACATTTGTACAGAATGAGAGATGAATAACTTGCCAGTTACAGCAATCATAATTAGTATCAAATCTCTCATATTAATCAACTGTTTGGACAGAAACATCAGCAGCGAGCTGGCTTCTTCTGGCCCCAACACCAGCCACACTAACTACATTAACAAACACTAAACCACATACTAATCAAGGCTGGCACGCACACACACATAAGCAAAAGAAACAAGTCCAAATAAACAACAGATATAGACACACACATGCTCCCATCAACCATTCTCCTTGTGCTCAAGATTCATTATTCAAGCACAGCTTGTCTGAGTTAAAGCATCTGCAATTCAAACAGGCCAGAGGTGGAGCTGGGACTCAGGGAGCAAACCCCTAACGTACCTTCAACAGACCTTTCTCACACACACATCCCAACACTGAGACGTGACCAGCTCACCTAGTGTGAAAGAGAGCGAGGTCAAAAATAGTGAAGTAGTTGAATTAAAATTTCATCAACTTGACATCTGTGTGTCTCTTCTGAATAGTCAACACACATACACAAAGAGCAGGAGAAAAGCCTCGAGCAGTGACTGATGGAGATGATTTTTCCCCCCAGACTTGATAATAAAAGGTCACAATGTAAAGAACAGCAAGGTCAATGTGTCATGTCAGGATAAACAAAAGGCCATTTAAACAACACACACACCCACAGACGCTTGGCTTGTAGTCAGACTGGAACATGAGATGGGATATTCAGGCTGAACACCATCTGACTCAGGTGCCAAGCTATTAAATATTACAGGTTTAAACTGCGCTGAGGCCATTCTTCGTATGCCGCCAGGCACTGGCAGGCACGTGTGACAGCGTACACAAACACACACGCGAGCATGGTCTAGCGTGGTCTACACCTGCCTCAGGACATCCCTTAGTTAAACAAAGAGCCTCCCGCATTTAGCACCTGCTGTCACATGCTGGCCCATACTTGTCACCTCCCACATGTCTTTCACACACACACTCCGTATCCTACCTGTGTAAGGACCCCATATCAATTTAGAAAGCAGAAGCAGCAGAGGGAGGCAAAACATGCACACACACAAACACACACACACACACACACATTATGTCAACAATCCCTATCTGAGCCCATTGTCATTACAACATATTTACTCTCATGTGTCAATCAGTGACAAGATGCTCCACCTGACTGACTGGAAGGTGGGCAATCATTGCACGCGCCCATGACACATGTGGTCCAACACTGGCTTATAAAAGGCTACGAAGATGAAAACGGCCTTAAAGCACATTAGAAGATAAATAAACAAACTAAGCCAAGAGTCTCATAAGCCAGCCAGATGAGAGTTAAAATGCAGCATAAAAAAAAATATACGGGCCTGAGCTCAGGCGGTGTGAGCTCAACGTTTCCACATGACAGGAGACAGGACTTTCCATACACCGCGGGTTCTGTCTTCCTCCTGTTTCATCACCAGAGCTGCAGGCAAACAATTTACATTTCACTCTGAATGTGCTCGCACGGCGTTCATTATTTGTCAATTCGTTTCTGCTCGGCGAGGACATTAAAGCAGCTTTAATGAGGAGGAAGAGGTTTGGTTTAAACCGATAAATAAATAAACACATAGATAAATAAAGGGGAAGACAGAAACTGTCTCGTCAGAATCAAATGAGGAACAAATTACACCCCAAGACCACTTATAAATATTGGAGTCTTTGATCTCCACACCAAATGAGCGATTCGGTCTGCAGAGGGAAATGATGAACGTGTGTGTGTGTGTGTGTGTGTGTGTGTGTGTGTGTGTGTGTGTGTGTGTGTGTGTGTGTGTGTGTGTGTGTGTGTGCGTGCGTGCGTGTGTGTAATGTGGACTGTGTACAGCCCAGGGCACATTATATTAGAGAGGGGGTTAAACTGAGGCAAAGCTAAGCTCACTGTTAAAAAATGCAGAGATACACAGCGCACATCACAGGCCCTCCTGACTAAGCAAGTCCAGTCATCTTTACTGGCCTACGCCGCTGACTCTCTGTTAGTGCAAATGTGTACTCATGATACCACTAGCAGGAAGAAAGGTTTAAGAGGCTCCTAACGCACAAATTTGTTGCTGGGCCCGTGTTGACCCTCTACATACCACTGGACATCTGTGCATTGTGTATGTACACTGTTGCTTCCAAGTTTCTATCAGGTCCAGGGAACACAGCAGACTATACATGTAAACAACCATGCTGGAATCCTACCAGGTTTTCTGTGTATCAATTAGTTTGAGGCAATTTGATTAAACCCAATTTTATATATGTACCATGTGAGCACAATATAAACCACAATGAATACAGTCTCAAAGCTCCATACATTTTGACAGAGACGGGAACAAGTGTAGATAATAATGCAGGACTCATTTAAAGTAATATTGTGTTGTAAATTCCTGTATACATTTGTAATTAATAAATTAAGTGACACAAGGTGAACCTGGGTCTTTCAGGGCCCCTAGAGATGACGCTCCAAGACAGTTACCAACTTTTCCCAGTTAAAAATCCAGCATTGTGTAACATAATCCAGTTTCTATAATTAAGTTTTCCATTTTGTGAATCCAAATCTGTGAATCCATGTGTCACAAATGAGAACCCACTGACAAAAGCTACCTACTTTTACTTAGCATTGTACTAAAGTGCTAAATGTAGCATGGAACTCCAACTAACTGATTTAACAATGATTTTGGTGTCTTATCAACTTTTTTTTGTATAATGGATCATTAAAAAAAGCTTCAATCTTCCAAAACATGTTGCATAATCCAATCTTGACATAATCAAACACTGAATTTGCTGTAACACATGCTTAAACATGAGTTGTAGCAACAGTTTATACCTGCAGGCGTAAAGATCTTTGTTGGAAATATGACTGCTGGTGTATCTTTTCTGAGATTTGTGGGAACTATCGGGAGGCATTGCGCCTGCCTGTCTGTGCTCTGGTTGGTCTGAGATGAGCCCTGTGGTGTGGGAAAACCCCATGGCAGAGGATTAGACTGGAGGAGATGGGATTTGCTGGTTAAAAGCTGACCTATGACATGCACACAGCGGCCTTTTGATTCAACAGATCAGCTCATTCTTCTGTCGGGCCTCTGGACTATATGTTGTCACTTGTCACATTCACGGTCATGGCAAGACAGAATAACATGAGCTTATAAGCCAGTCTGTTACATGACAGAAGAGCAATTGGACAGTTGATCCGAAAGCCTGATACGCTGCCAAGAGCACAGAAAGTGTGATCGCACATTACAGCCGTTACATCAGCCCCTGAGACTAATGTCACACTGTTTTTGTGAATCATTCTCTGAAAATGTCGAAGGTGAGACTATGGGCTCTTTGATTACATTTCCAGGTGCACCTTTATTTTTATTTCATTTTTTAACCAGACCATCCATGTTTCCAGCGTTGGGTATCATAATCATACTCAAAGCTAATTTGAGCTCTTTCAACATCAAATTTAAGAATTGTTACAGTCTGTCTGTTCGCCAACACTACAAGAGTATCAGGTTGAGAAATAAACCGCAGAGGGGGTTTACAATGAAAGGCTACCTTGCTGGCGAGTTACTCTGCTCTCTGGTTTCACAAGATTTTCAAACTTTACAAATGGAAGGCATGCCTCCACAGCTCAAGCACTCTTGGGGCCGCGCTACTGACTGAAGAATGAATCAGGGACATTTCTTTATATATATGCAAGTATTGCATGCCACAAATGTCTGGTTTTGATTCTTTTGATGCATGTGTCTGTTTTATGTTTCACAGGAGGGGGGGAGGGAGTCAATCAAATGTCCCTGGAAAAAATGCTATTTTGGCATGACAATTTGGTAACGAGCAAAGTATTAGACTCTCCTGCTGAATATTTTTAAATAACTTATATAACTTATCGAATCAGGGTTATGGAGTGGGCTTCAATAGGCTAATGTGATTTATTTGGGCTGAAGCAACTGAATGCTGATCTTTTGATACTCAACATAACTACATTTGACACTTTTCAACAGAAAAAACAGCATGCAGTGTTTCTCACAGAACTGTATTCATAGTGGGGGTCAAAAGGCTTTTGAAGCTACTTTCAGATCATCAAATACTGAAACATTTATTTCAACCACATCACTCAAAAACAAGTTTAATTCTCTTTGGGTATCATCTCTGCCTATGCAGCCTTTAGCTACCCTGTATTACTGACCACTTTGTGCATTCTCGCTCGCTCTCCCATGCGTGCTCACTCTGTCTATCCTTACTTGTTCTGCTCCTATTGTCGTAATGATAATGCAGCAGTTGTCTGGCCTGTTGTCAAGGCAGCAGCAAACTTACAGCACACTCATCGCCTTGGCAACCGGTCAACCTGCACAAATAAACTTGGCCAGACGAGTGATAAAGGATGATCGAGGAGATAGAGGGAGAGAGAATATGAGTGTGATGTTCAAATATGCGGAGCTCTTAGTCGTTAAGCTGAAGCAACAAAGACACTATTTTGTGCAATAAGGGTGATGATGGCTTCAACCTGATTGCTGAGGTAACATTGTCAGGCGTCTGCATTACTGGCTCCCACTTCCATCCATCTTAATCCAAGTGACTCAATGTCTGTGCCCACGCTGTCTCTTTGCAAAACACCGGCTTTAAAAGTACATGTCGAGGTTCTTCACATCCTCTTGTCTGAACTGGCTACAGCACGCAGAGTGAAAATGTGCAGTGTGTGTTTGAAGTCAACCTTTTTCACATTATGTCACCTACCTCTCTGTCCATCTCTCTTCAGTCTGAACTGTGTAAGTAAAGAAAGAGCAGCTTAAAAACTTTAGAAATGGAAAATGCAGAAACTAGAGCACTTATACATTGACCAAGCTGACAAACTGGCGGATATTAGCTTGGACAATAAGATAAAAGAAGATAAAAGACATTGCAATACAGAAAATATGTTTGAGGTTGTTTAGGAACAGTGCTGACCTATATAGTTTGTCCACCAGAGCCAGAGGGCTTTATTTTTTGCTGTAAAATGTTCTGCTCAACACATATATTGCTCTCCATTCTTATAAAAAAATATATATTTTAAAGGATCCTCATCAACAAGACTAAAGATCTACAGCCAAGCTAGCGGCTCTGTGAGGCTGTAGCCTACAAAGGCACGGTGGTGCTGTGAGCTAAAAGTTGATGATAGCATGCTAACATGCACACTGTAAAAAGTTAACATGATGACGTTTAGCAAGCAATGTTCACAATGTTCACCATCTAAGTTGAGCGTGTTAGCATGCTAACATTTGCTGATTAGCACAAAACGCAAAGTACAGCTGAGGCTAATGCGAATTTTGTTGGGTTTTTTTGTTTTTTTTAGTTTTGGACAAATTAAAATTTTTACTTGATAATGGAAGGTTATTGCAATTCATCATTTTGGGAACATCAATGTCCGTTTCATGTTTAACCATGAAAAACTTAACTCAAATTCTAAATGTCAACCTGTTGGTGCTAGAGGAAAAGTGAAGAGATTACCAAAGACAGTCAAATTTATCATCCGGGGAACATAAATGTATGTTCAAAATTTGTGTCAATCCATCCAATTGTTGAGATATTTCACCTGAACAACTCAAATACTTATATCAGTTTTGGCCTCCGCTATTAGGCTATAGCAAAAGAAATAAAGGAGCAGGACTGTAGCCTATTTCTATAATTAAAAGTTGTAATAATTGTGTCAGATGAACACCTCAAGATCACCCAGCACAACCACAATCACTACACTAGTCTCCCTGTTTTCTCCCTGATTTGTGTGTGTGCTGACCTGATGTCTCAGCAAAGCAGTGTGTTACTTCTCTCAGGCCTCTATCAGAGGAAGCTGGCCATGCATCAGAGCCCTTTTTTCATCTCCTGCTTCCTGCCCCCCTCCATTCTCTCTGCAACCAGATCAGTTGATAGATACCTGTACAGCTTGGCACTGAGGGCCAGCCAACTCTCTCATCCATAAAATGCAGCCTTCACTTAAGAGCCTCTCTGCTATTAATACTCACACAAACACACGCTGAAGAAATATGGCAACAGAGGAAAAAGTGTCAGGGAACCAGCAGAACAGAAGCAGGAACACCATCACAGCTCATCCAGCCTATTAGATTCAGGCTTGACTCATGCAGAACTGTGAGCAGAACTAAGACGACACCTCGCCCACTCCTCAGATGACGACAAATCATACACAGACAGAGACAGACAGGGGGAGGAAGAGCGACAAAGAGATGGAGAGAGACATGAGGATATACAAGGGTCAAAGCTGTGACGATAGATTAAAGGGTTTATGTGTAATCTAGAACACACAAACTAAATTTAGTATACTCACACACACAATTTGTTTTCAAGTTGACATAGTTGGTCTTATCAAAATGCTCCTTCAATACAGCCAAAAAGCCTTGTGTTTTCTCCTTAGTGCTGTTTGATGGAGTGGCAAACTCAGCCCTTTCTTCAATATTAGACAGCAACAGTCAATTCTCTCAGGTCAATATGCTACTTAAACCAACCAATAACCAGTAGGCTCGGTGAATCAATAAACCAATCAAATAATTTAACACTGCAGAGTCACCAAGCTCCCCTTTTACAGTTTGGACAAATGAGGCTTTGGATTCCACTGGGATTTGGGGTGTGTAATGAAAATAGGATAAGTCATTAAAGTAATGGGAAAGTCAAAGCGAAACTGTCAGCATATCCCTAACTTATGAGGTTAACCTAATGAACACAGAAATGATCCCTGTCCAGTGTCCTATAGTAGCTCTTAACATGTTTTATCATTCATATATTCATTCCTGGTCACTTTGATACTCCAGCTTGTGCATCAGCCCCATGATACAAGGATGACAACCGGAATAACACACTACTTTGCTGTTGTCCAATGCTGACCTCTATTGGCTACTACAATTATAAACATAAAACATGCCGCACTATTTTTTTTCCTAATCACAACCACTGAGGACACATAAAATCCATCTAGGACTGTGTTCAAACCATGCTGTTGGTACAGCTCTGATCAAGGGTTTTCAGACCCCCCGGATGGGAACAGGTGGCTGGACAGAGAGGAGAGGGTGGGGGGGATAAAACAAGAGAAGGAGAGAATCAAAGAGGTCTTTGAAGTGGTGCACTGCTTAAACCTCGCTGCACTGGGCTGGCAGTCTTTAAACTGGATAGATGAGGAGATGCATGGATGGATGGATGCTGCGAGGAAAAGAGAGGGGGCCGCAGGGATGAAGGGTCAGTGAGCTCTGGTGGATGCAGTGATACAGAGGGTATGCCAGAATCAGAATGAATGAATGGAACAATAGTGAATAGTGGCATTGGAGTAAAAAAGGGACGCTCTAAGCAAGAAGAAAGCACGTAATAACAAGAAATATTTACTTTATCCATCAGTCACTCTTTCATTTTTCAGTCCCATCTTCCCTGCCTGTACCCGTCGATTGCTGAATTGACTCATCAGTTAATTGATTAGTCCACAAGCACTTCATTGTTACCAGTTTTGATAAATAATCAATTGTCTAAGTCATTTATCAAGTAAAAATCCAAGCACTTTTTCCAGACTGAGATATCTTGACAGCTATTGGATGGATTGCCAACAACATGAAGACATTCATGGTTCCCAGAGGATGAACCCTAGTGACTTTTGTGATTTAGTGCCACCATGAGGTTGGACTTATGGATTGCCTAAAATTTGCTAAAGATATTCATAGTCTCCAGAAGATAAATTCTTCTCAAGATCCAATATCTCAGCATCTACTTGATGGATTGACACCAAATCTTGTACAGACATTCATGGTTCCCAGATGATGTATTCTATGTCCAAAAACAATCTACAAAAAGAATTCCAGTCTGGATTTAGGACAAAACAGTGTACAGAGACTGCCCTTACCAAGGTCATAAATTACCTACTTATAGCTGCTGACTCTAGCCATACTGATTACTGATTCAACATACTCACTCTGTTAGATCTCACTGCCGCTTTTGATACGGTCTGTCATAATATTCTGCTGAACCGATTAGAATCACTTCTTGATGTCATTGGCAATCCACTCTCATGGTTCAAGTGCTACCTCACAGCTAGACTACAGTTTGTTTCCATTAGCAGCTTTAGGTTTCCCCACATACCCCCTTTCTCATGGTGTACCCTGGGGCTCTGTTCTTGGATCATTACTGTTAACTACTACTACTATATTCTCCCACTTGGACATATAATTTGTCAAGATGGCCTCAACTTTCAATGCTATGTGGACGACACACAACTCTACGTCGACACCAAGCCTACAGACACCCCATCCACCATGCAACCTGATAAACTGCTTAAATGATATTACTGGTTTACTGGCAACTACCTCAAACTTAATCAAGACACATCTGAGGCTATTCTCATTGCTTCTCCAGCTGAACTAAGTCTCCCATTTAATACTGTGCATCCCTGGTTTTATTACATCCTCTGTTGCTGATGTAAAAAATCTTTGCGTAACTTTTGACTCAACCCTTTGCACACACATCAAAAACATCACCAAGACTGCCTTTTTTCCACCTGATGAAGATCTCTATATTTACCTATACCTCTGGAACGCTCTCCCACAGGGTTTGTGGCATTGCACATCTGTTTGTTTTTTTAAATCAAAACTGAAAACTCACATATTTAGATTAGCCTTTCCTGGTGTTTTCTATTATGTATATTATCATCAGTGTGATCATATTATGTATACTGTGTATGATGCATTTGTTTTTCCTTTTCTTTATGGCCTCTTTTATCGTTCCCTGTTTTACCAAGTTTGTAAAGTGTCCTTGGATGACTTGAAAGATGCTGACAAATAAAATGCATCATCATTATTATTATTATCATTATTATTATTATTATTATCATCATCATTATTATTATTATTATTATTGACTTTTCCTCTAGTGCCACCATTTTTTTGTTTTTACTGGAAATATCTCAACAACTATTGGATGGGCTGCCATGTCATTCGATTCAGACATTAAGGGTCCTCAGAGGAGTACTTAAAATGTAAGAAACATTTCTGGTTATCCAATACTTTGGTTTGTGATCAAATACTTGATAAACTAATAGCATTCCTACCAGAATCAACTGTTAAGTGCTAATAAGCAAATATTAACGCTAACACGCTAAACTGCTATAATAAACATTATACATGTTAAACATCAATATGCTAGCATATCATTGAGAGCATGTTAGCATGCTTAAAATATACTCTTAGTATTGCTTTTCATTGTAAATTATGTAAATTTTTTATTTGGGTCTATAAGGAAATCAGAGTTTGACGAGAGTCTAATCCACTTTGAGCAAGTGTGTAGCTAATAAGACTGTTTGTATAGAGCTTGTGTATCTCCTGGGTGACCATGGAGCTTACACAAGATGTGAATGTGAACTCCCTGAATGAGATTTAAGGTGAACAGGTGTGTGTGTGTGTGTGTGTGTGTGTGTGTGTGTGTGTGTGTGTGTGTGTGTGTGTGTGTGTGTGCGTATTCTAACATAAAATGAAAACTGCTTTGGATCAGTGATAATGTGTTCACACCTTTCTTAGTCTCTGTGTGTGTCTGTGGGTAACACTAAGACAGAAAAAGAGATGGTAGATAGATTGTGTGTGTTTCCATTGCTTGCCCCTAGTTCTTCAAGTAACAACTAAATAAGCGCCTGAACAACTCTTACTGAAAGATGGGCTTTTGTTCAAATCACAAGAAGTAAAAATCATTTGTAGTTTTAGAGAGCAATATCATCAGCTAGCTAAAGTCAAAATCTGAACATTCCACCAGCATAAGTGCATGAAGTGACTAACAGGAGAGACGGTTAGGATGACATGAATTAACTCTCTACCGGGGTGGCGGGTTGGAATTGTAGGCCTCAGCACAGTAAATGCTAACTTGTCGTGGATATGACAGCAGTGAACCTGCCTCCCTTTATTTCCAGTGACAGTTCAAAGGCAGCCAAGTATGCTAAGCCTTCATTAAGGCATGGATCAGCATCAGGGCATAAATCGGGGTGAATTAGCATTGCTAGCGCCCATTTCAGGGAGAATTAAAGAGGTTTGCTAATGTGAGAAGGGTGAAAACTAGCTCCAACCATGTACAACCATGTTGTGTTAAATTAAAGCAATAGCGTAGTGCATCACACTTCAAAATAGTGTTTAAATTCAGAGAGTTTTCCCCCTAATTTCAGTTATATATCCCCTCAGTGTTCTTTTTCTGTGCAGTGATTTGTAAAAGTAGCACACCTTTTCATCATTTACCCGGGGACACTGTTTTACATTGGCTTTCCTCCTGTTTCAATAAGAATAAGACTACTTTTCACAAAGCGGGATTTACGGATGGACCGCTTTAAGTCTTTTCTTCATTCACTCATTTCAGCTCTGACTGAACATTCTTCCCCATGGTGGTACCTCTCTCCACCATCAAGGATACCTCTCATCCATGCAAAATGGCTAACATATACAGTTAATTAATCATGCAAGAAAACATGGTATTGACCAGCACAAGTTAATTTTCGAATACAAGTTTTAATGGTTTTAAATAAGTGAGACCTAGACTGATTTCATAGTCAGTATTAGGGAGAGATTAAATAACATTCACTGTTAAGTTTATCTCCATGCACAAGCCTATATTTAAAAGCATATTATGCTTAAGCTTTTTCCAATGTATGAATGATAAGCCTTAACACTGAGCCACAACATGATATGACTGTTCTTAAGCTAAGAAACAGCCAAATCACAACAATATCCACATTATGATCTATAATCAGAAATTCAAAATGCATCTCTGTACTTCAGCAGTATTGAATAATTTAATATGTTATCTAATCAAACCCAGCATTCTCTTTCATATAGTTTCAATAGAGCTTTATTGTATAGGACAGCTGTGTAAGTCTGTGCAGTGTTTTCTGGCAGCTTCTGCATTAAAGCCAGTAGCTTTTACTGTGATCCACATCTCCAGTATTTCCCCTGCTTCACTTATCAAGGTCATCTCTAACAGGTGCTCATGCATTTGGATTAAGACTGATAGATATCAGAAAAGTCCTTTTAGTCCCTCACAGAAGACTGAGTGTGTGTGTGTGTGTGTGTGTGTGTGTGTGTGTGTGTGTGTTTAAATGTCTTTCTGTTGACAATTTGTCAGTAACCTTGTTGCCACCACAGAAATGAAAGTGAGGATGGGCTGGTTATTTATTTACTTACTTATTCATTTGAGACTACCCCATGACAGTTATGATCTTGGACCTGGAACCGGTGTTGCAAACTGTGGCTGTTGGGAATTCAGTGTCTAAGCTGGACATGTTTGCCTCCTGCTGGTCACTTTAGTGCGCTTCACTAACAAGGAGGAACAGCTGAGAACTGCCACCTTGAAACAGCTAGGGATATCCCTAGCATCTGTCTTAATTAATATGAAACACTGTTACTCAATTTAATGTTTGGAAATAGTTTGTTTTTGTTTTTTTTTAAGAATGCTGCAAGAAGAGCTAAAATTAGAAGAGATCATTCAAAAATGTAAATCAATGCGGTATCAATAAGTGAGAAAATGGTTTGCAGGATAGCTAAAAGATGTTTAATTTAATGTAAAATTATATTCTATATTTATTTAAAAAATAGCTCCCTTCATGATGCTTCACTGTAAATATCAAATAACCCTTTTTTCAATGGCATTTATAAATCTGGTATCTACAAACAAGACATCATGCATTTACATACTGATAAGTTGTGATACAAAATATGATACTGGAGAGAAAACAGGTAATACAGCTAAAAATATATAACTGCCAAAGGAATAATTATAATGATGAGCTGACTGTTGAATAGCTCAGCTTGAATACAACTAAAATAAAGAGGTCCGGGTGCATGCAAGATGCCTGTCTGAGGTACTGAGGTAAGAAAACGGCCCTCACTTTGGCAACTCTTTCACGTGGTGCTGTTTTTCAGGGATACCAAAAGGAGGACCGTTTCTTTCACAGACAAACAAGACAAATCTAAAGAAAATAGAACTATATTTGTGTTTTATGTTTTTTGTTTGTTTATGTTTAGTTTCACATGCATCTTAAATGGCAAATGAAAACGCACATGGTTTCAGTCAATAAATCTATACATTATGCTGCTGGCTGGAGTGCATAGGCTGCCTAACATGTCATGGAATACTAATAATACAGGAGCTACAGAAAGTTACAAAAGCAATTACAAGCATAGAGGACAAGAGCAACCCAACACCTCGCTGGCTCTCCTGTTACACGTACAGAACCAACCTGGTGGATGAGATGATACTACCTGCTGTTATGCCTTTTAGCTCACTGCTTACACATCCGTCTTTCTTTTCTAAACTCACCTAAGCTCATACAAACACACCAGGGCACACAAAAACAGAAACACATGTATGCTCTCTTTGTCTCTGGCTCCAGGGGTGTCACATGTGCATAATTATAAGCTATATCTAAACCATATGAGAGGAGATCATTATTTCCTCTCTCCTGATCGGGTGTATCAGATACACAGCCAGCCAATAAAACAGCCAACACAATGCCGCTCTGTCACAACAAATCAAACAGAATAGGTGTAAAATACTCTGAAAAAGCAATAAATTGGGTCGTTATCCATGTTTGAGCATACAGAATATCTAATAAAATGATATCAAGCAATCACAGTGTGCTCTCTTGCCAAGGTCAATGAAACGCTGTGGTCATTCAAAATGACAAAGGAGATAATATCGCAGAAACAAATGTTTCTTTACCTTTCCTTATTATTAAACCCACAGCCAATCTCAACCACAGGGAGAGAGGAAATGAGGAATACTTGCCAGCTGTAGTGCTTTCTCTAGCTGTGACCCCTGAGTGTGTTTTTGTGTCACATCAGCCCGGCTCTTGAATTTTGATGCTGGGATTTCATTGGAATTCAGCAGCTGACCGGCAGGCCCCCTCAGGATCTCAGTCGTCTGCGTGCGAGGACTATCTTTGTCTCCGTGACCGCCATGCATAATCTTCACAGAGAGTGTACAATCGCCGTCAAATCAGACACTGTGTCTGTGTATTTATCTTAGTGTAGTAGGGGGGTGATTCAGGTGAGCTGAGGGGAGATCAAGGTGAAATGGTAAACAGGAAGAAGCAGAGAGAAACACGAGAGAAAATAGCAGCAGAAAGATGACCAAGGGAGTGAGAGGAAAGGGAAGGGAAGTGACAAGCTCGGCCCAACACTGTCTGAGAACCCGAAGGTCAAACTATGATTTATATCAGGGCTTCACAGCTCTCCGGGTTTGCATTCTGTGACCATCAGTCATACATCACATGACCCAGCAGACCTGTCAAAATATAACCCCTTTCAAAATGAATCTCCTCTAAATGGCTGAGACAAAACACACCATTTACACAATAAAAGCCCAGCTTAACAAGTCATTTGCCTCCTGTCCCATATGAGTGCTATCACAGATGTTGCTGCTCTCTGCTCCAACATAGGCCCAGGGAGGGAGAGAAGACAGCAGGGCAGAGAGTGTTTTCAACCCTGGAAACTATCAAGCGAGGAGGCTTTCCATCTCCATTCCAATACACAGACATATCTTTAGTGATAAATCTTCTACATTTCTATTGTGTGGCACCGACCACCAATGGCTTCCCCCCCCCCCCCTCATAGGAGTTCTTCTTCTTCTCTGCCAAAATAGCCAGAGCCCATTCATATGCCTGGGCGACCTGACAGTTTTATTTGCCAGGCCATCTTGTTAACACAATGAATAGCGGGGCCGGCCTGTGTTATGCAGATCAGACTGGGTTACCAGGGGGACAGACGTCAGCAAGCCATTCAGAGCCGGGTTAAAACTCAACCCCAGTCCCTCTTGTTCTACTGTAGCCATCCTCTTTTCTCCTCCTCCTCTACCCCCTCACTGCTGTGCTTAGCCAGCTAAAGTTTCAGCTAAGGCCCTGCTGCATACAAGGACAGGCTTTGTCCAGCGCCAGTCAGCTCTGGCAACCTGAACTAAGCCCACTGGTTTAAATGAAGTTTTATGTTGTTGGCCAGAGGAAATGAAGAAATAGCAAATGGCAAGATATCATGACATAAATCCTCCTTTGTAGTCTGATTCATGTCTGGACTGAGCTAATCTTACCAACAGGTCAAGTGTAAACTTTTAAGCGCACATTTGACGCAACTCTAAAACGCACCGGCACCGTGAAAAAGAGGGTCATGTGATCTGGCCGATCAGGTAGCACATTCACACTCAGGGAACCTGTTAATAAGACTGGTAATGAGTCTCATTAGCACAAGGAAAATCAATCAAGCCAAAGGCAAGCATTAATAATTCATAAAGACCATGTAGTGCAAGGAGAATCCACTCCTATCCCTAACCTGCCCACAGCAGCCCACTCAGCTTACTGAGTTACAGGCACACTGAAACACAAGCAGCCAGGTAACAGAAGCTCTTCGACCATTTTTTGTAACCCACATCAGGGTGAGCAGAGTAGGTGTGTGTCCCTTTCCACAGCAACTTCCGCCACTTTATCCCAAGAGATCTCAAAGGTTGCTGAGGAAAAAAAACAAACAGTGTCCTGTATCATCTACCACGCCTTTCCAATGGGCATCCATCAAGATTTGGACACTATGAAATTGCTTTTTTTTTGTCATTGTAAAAAGCAACAGCGCTACAGCAAAACTGTAGCAGATAATCCCAAATTCAGCCACTTGTTTCTATCACATTGACCTGTCACAAGGAAATAACTTTTTGTACGTTAAGGTTTGCTCACAGGTAATTGGGTTTAACACATTTGAGTCAAATAACATCTACAGCAAATTCTTGAGGGTAATGTTTTGGTAGGCCTAGGTGATTTTAAATACCCAAAGCCCCTCTCTTGACTCTGAATGGGAAATGCCTCAACACACTCAGTCAACTTACTATAAAAGACCAGTCTGAAACACCCCCAGGAGCTTAGCTTAGTGGAAACATCTTATATAGAGGTAGTACGGAAGAGGACAGGAAGAAGAAGAAAAAGAAAAGGGAGAAAAACAGTGCTTGTATTGTATGTGCATTTCTTGAATATTTTGAGAATTCATCATCATTATTTCAGTAAATTCTGGGACAAACCCATGTTAAAAGTGTGGAAAATGTTAGAGCGGAGGGGTATGTAGCATAGCCTATCACAATTCACTGTATCATAGTCACTCTCTAAGAGCTCAGTTCTCCTGGATATGGCTTGACAAACAACACATGTCTACCAACATGCATGAATTACATGTCAGAGAAGAAATGGTGCTCTGAAACATTCAGAAATCAAGTAATTCCAAAAACAAGGCTTTCTTTACAAGGAAACTGGTCTGAAAATGCATACTTGCAAGAGTATGACACAGACTTGCACATGTACTCACATTTTAGCATCATGCAGGGATGGATGCTTTACCACAAAAGTCCCCAACCTTGCACCCTAAGGGGTCCCAAGTTTAGCCCCCTTATTTATCAGATTGTCTTTATTTATGTTTCTTCATCATACAGTCTCTAAAAACAAAAAGTCCTTTATAAAACCTGTTAGAGGACATGTATGTTTGAGAATACAACGATCTACATGCACCATAATAACTCTTTCTATTTACATTAGAAAACCACATAACCTGTTGAAACTGTTGTTTTGCCTTTGTCAAATGAGCATTAGACAAACAGCATCTGGTATGTGGCCAGAGGAGACAGTGTGCACTCACCTGCATCCTCCATCTCCCTATCTCTAACCACAGGGTCACCCAAAGTCCACCACATTCCAGAACACGCCATTACTACCATGCCTTGCTAAGTAAGCATGAAAACACATTTATTTTTTACTTGGAAAAGGACAGGAAATTCTTTGTGAAATTGGCAAGGTTTCTCTGCAAGAACAAAGACTTGTTGGAGCTATAAAACAGCTTTTTGCCTCCACAAACAAAGTCCGGCTCCTTAAGTCTGTGTCCACTGACAACGTTTTATTCCAGTTTGTCGGAGGGAAAGACTTTTTATTGTGAGACTGCAAAGACAGGCAATTAAAGGCTGCATTCCTGAACCCGCTGTTGCCCCTGTAATAGTTTACTTTACAGCAAAGAAGGTTGGATGCTCCTCATGGTTCGTTCCCTCCCCTTCTATTGTGGATTTGCCAATAACAGAAAATATCTATGGCTGCCATGTTAACTTTGAATAATCTGGCTCCAACCTGGTTGACTTTTCCTTTGCTAAAATAATACAGTTTTATGCAATTTGTTTTGTGTTTATGAGGAAAACTGGTTGTAAGAATACAATATGAAGTAGAGCAGGTGTAAATGAAATTAAAACTGGATATTTTCTTCACACTGCTCAGTTTTGTTGAGCCTATAATTTTGGGTCTCTCATCCCTAAGTAATCCTCAGTGGAACAATCGTCAAGCAGCTTATTGTGTTCCATGATTACGATATAGAATTTGTAATCAGTACATAATGTGCCTTTGGGTTTTGTTGTTTCCACAAACTAAGCTTCAGCAGGCACTAAACAGCAGAGAGACACTGGTATGGCTCACGACATCTCTATTAAGTCAGTACTGCTAATAGAGTGACTTTGTCAGAATCAGCTGATTCTGATGAGCTAACAGTGTTCAGTGCTCTCCTATAACATATGTGATGCTATTTCCTAAAAGAGAGATCTACACATTAGTCACACTCTTCACACACTAACCCAAACCACCACTTTCCCACTTTTTACAATATACAGTCCACACAGTTGTGACAGAGTGACTGTAGACCCAGCAGGCTTAAATCCTCCCTCCTGCATGAATGGTCTCTACAGTAAAAACTATTATCTTAGAGCACACAGGGCCTGAACAATGGTTTCTTCACAGTAGTATGGATGGCTGATTCTACTCAAAGCACCAGAGATCTGAAAGGGTTCCTACAGAATGCAACTCTACTTCAAGAAGACACCCTTGAGTTGTTTTTTATACCTTATATCACAATGCAAAACAGTAATCGCTTGTGGCTTAATCAGCTGGGTACATGTCACTATTGCAGGGCAGGAAATAATTTGTGGTACTATATCTTACACTTATTAACTCAGACAGATCCCTCAGTGGACTGCAAATTCATATCAGACCACAAGAGTGGTTTGACATATATATATGTGTGTTTGGCGTGAAAACATCTGCACATCAGAAAGGAATGTGGGCATTAGTGTGACTGTGCTTCATGGAGTGAAGCGATGCTCTTACCTCCATTCGTGCAGAGCAAAGCCGGGACACTGTTCTCCACAGGTGACACAGGGCTGTCCTCTCTGTGGCTCATCCGCAGGGTTCAGCTTAGGACAAACAGGAACAGGAGACAAAAGGTCACGGTTTACACTAGTTTAGTCCATTTTGAACAAAACTGGCTAATTGGTGACTTCACCTACTGTATCCCTATTATGCTAATTTAACACATATTTTAATTGGAGTTCTTCAGGAAACCTTAATTTATTACAGCGAACAGATAATAAACTGATTATACCATGAACACCTTAAAGCAATGAAAACATCTTGGCTCTTTGTCAGGTAAAAATAATACGCGCTACAGAACTCATTACATGTCATTATTCAACAACTAAAGTCACTGGTTGAAACACAGAAAAACGTATCTTTCATCATGTTTCATGCTGCGCTGTTAATGAGGCTTCTGCCAGCGTTATCTTAACAGAGCAGATGTAACTTGACGCCCTTGGCAACAGGACAGAGCAGAAAACAGGAACAAGTCAAATGCGAGTTGTTTTTTTTTAATAAGAGCGCAAAAGCAAGTCGAGACATGCGCTATGGAAACCACCAAACCTCTAACTTTGTCTTGCCTACTCACCGATCTGCTGGAATCTTTCCTCTTGTAGCTGCGACTGAACATGACAGGCTGATCCCAGGGCAGTAAAGGCACAGTCGGCTACTACCGAGTTAAATGGCGCACAGATTTATGGATCAGTGCGCACTTTAACACACACACACACACACACACACACAAAAAAAAACAATCCTCAAGACTTTTCCAAACGCACCGAACCCTGGCCGCGGACCTACCCTATTAACCTCCTTCATTAATGGATGGAGCTGCGATGTTCCGGATAGCAGCTCCACCCTGATTCCTCATAGCCAATGGAGGACTAGAAACGTACTTATTAAAAAAAAGGACAAACTATTATTACACCTGGAAAGAAACAGTGATGTAGGTGTTAGTGGATGTGTACTGCGTCCAGTCTGAGATTATCTCAAGGCAAATAACAGACCCTGCAATCAATGAGGAAATAAATATTATTTTATGTCTGTTGCCTACGCTCCTTCAAACACATTTTATTTTTACCCAGGCAATGATCTCAAAAGATTCCTAACAGTTTGAAAATGTGCATTTCCAAAAATACTTTCACCTTTTAATGTCTCAATATAACATAATGCAACATTGAATCATGGACAACTCTTGTTCCCACTAGACACTCAGCCAATCCTCTCCCTCTCTCTCTCTCTGAGCATCTACTAATTCACACTTGTTTTTTTTTTTTTTTAAAGATTAATTCCTTAACTTAACCTCTATTCATGTCACAAGAAACGTCTGCCATGTGCCCCACGGGGCGCTTTTCTTCCCGGTGGTCTGACAGTGTTGACTCTCTCCAGCAAGTGCCTGCTATTTATCACCGGAGAAAAGGCTTTTGAGCATCAGTGGCACAGCCTCAGTGTGAGAGTGCTCTGACTCAGAGGCACTATATTATTATTTCTAGACACACATTTTGCTCAAGGCTCTGCTCTATACCCATTATGCAGCTCTGTCAGCCTCTCTAAAGTTTAGGCATGCACCGTACTGTGGAACGGTTGCCATGGACGCAATCTTTGATTTCTTTCTATTGGACTACCTATTTTCTTTTCCATTCATGTTTATATGAAGATGGCATGGGTATTAACACCTCTGAGACGCTCTCCTGCTTTGTAGGGTGAAGTTTCTGAGAAAACAAAATATTGCAAATTATGCTGAGTTGGTTAAGAACACGTGGTTCTACCTATTCTGTAAAGACACTACTGTATTCTGATGAGTTTTTAATCAACAACCAGGGTCAATTAAAGGTTGAAATAAAAACAAATCTGTTTGAACTTTATTTTAACTTAGTGATTGTAAACCCTGGTGTGATTTTTCTACAGCTATATACAGGTGGCAATGCTATTGTATGTAGGCCTATGTGAATGTTTGTCATTGCACAATGACTAATTAAATCATTATCAAAATAATCTCCCATTTAGCAACTGCTGTAAAAGCTTTGATAGCCTATACAATTTCTTAATTATCAACCTGCAATTAGTGATATTTTTGGGTACCTAGAGGGCAGCAGAAACAAGCTGGAAACACAACATTGAAATATTATTACCTTCATCATCAGCAAATATTTGCTTGTTTACACATAGAACAGACAGAAACATATTAACATTATAATATCTGGCTTTTTAGCTCATCTCACTTGAGTTTATAGTGATAAACTGTGGTACTTAGAATCATATATTGGGACACCTGTTGCTTAATTAGATACCAGCTGGTAAGTGTCTATTTTTATGCCAAACACGTTGATGCAATTCTATTTAGGTATATACAGTAATGGAGGAAGTATTCAGATCCTTTAATCAAGTAAAAGTACTAACACCACACTGTAAACATACTCTGTTAAAAGAAAAAGTCATTAAGCATTAAAAATGTCACTTGAGTAAAAGTATGTAAGTATAATCAGGAAAATATATTTTAAAGTAAAAGACTCAATGCAGAAAAATGACCACTGTCACTATTATACTATATAGATTATTACTCATGCATTAATGTAAAAGCAGAAATTTACTGTTTTAAGTATTTTATTTAGGACTATTATTTGTTTTTTTTTAAACTTCTGAAAATAATGATAAATGCCATCACAATCAGCCAGAGCCCAAAGTGCTTATTTTGTCCAACCAACAGTACAATTTTCAAAGGAAAAGCAGCAAATCCTCACATTTGTGTAGCTGGAACCACAAAATGTTTTTACACAAATAAATAAAGGAAAGGAAAAGGAATTAGGATAGTCATTGCATGCATAACATTATGTTTTGCTCTTTAATTTTCTTTCACTTTATTGGAGTGAAAAAAATAAGCAGTGCAGCTGTTGCTGTGTCAAATCAAAACGAATCTGCACTGAATTCAGAGAGAGAAGCAGTGAGGTTGCTGCTATGTCTCAGGATCAGACTGGCAACCTTGAGACACTCAAGGTGGATAAAGGAAAAAACAAAACAGTCAAAGGATGGCAGTGAGACAGAAAAAGAGAGGCAGAATAAAAGACAAATGCACAGATCCACACATGCACCCAAAACCAACATGTAGTCACACACAAAAGCAGTCATTCCACACTGAGATAAACACACACTGTAGCTGGGCATCCAAATGATGTGTGTGTGCATGTGGGCCTGAGGCTTGCTACTAAGCCTCAGTTCAAAGTCATCCTAGATTACCTTGAGGAATGATGATGATAATGATGGTAGTGGGAGCTGACCCTTGGGACTCATGGCTTTAAAACTCCCCTCATTAAGTCTTAAGTTAAGGGTCTGAACACTGCTGGCAGAATCGAAAACAGCTTGCATGTTATTTCCAGCAATGTAAAATCTAATTGGAAGCCAAGAAAAGCTCCTTTTTTGGATTTACAGTCAGCAGCGTACAGTAAGCGTTAGCATGGTGAGTGGATACTGGGCTTTTTCACTGCTTTCAAAAAAAAGCTTGACCAAGGATTTATAATGCCGTGCATTTTACCTCGCATTGTCTCAAGTATCTCACCAGTGAACTTTAGGCCTGCAGATGTCTGTTAGGGCTGATTTGGCTTCAATGAGCAGTTGCTTGCAAGGTGGTGGACATGACGTTGAGAAGTGTTGGGAATGTCTAGAGCAGACTGAAGCCCACAGCTGCTTAGATCACTGGTCTAATCCTTGTGGGAAGGTCTGTTAGACTAGCACGGGAAACTGCGTACTGTACTTCTCAGAATCCACATATAGAAATACACAGGGACGTAGACTCTAGTGGTTTGGATGAGTATGTGCATGTGTGTGTATATGGTTTTCATCGCAAATATTCATATTCACCGACTATGTCACACTGGAACAATCTGATATCCCCTGTCTCAGTTTGCTGAGCTACTGTTTGGAACACTGGTGTTCTCCGTCCCTGCCCACCCCACTGTCTGTTTCACAGATAAGCACCTAGACACACATTTCCTAACACCCAGCAACATTTACAGATGACAGCAACCATTAAATGCAGTCAGAAAACCCAATTTCAGTGACCTTTCTCTGCTGCATAATTTAAAGCCCCCTCTCCCTGAACAGTACCTAGGTTTCTACCAGGGACACACATCAAGTGTGCTATTGGACCCCACTGAGAGTGGATGTAAAATGTTTGGCAGTGGTTGGTGCCATTTAGCAGGAGGGGGGGCTGCAGCTCACTGTAAAGCACCCAGCGACAAAACTACAGGCCAGTGAAAAATGCTGCTTTGATCGCACTGCAGCAGCATGAAGAAAAGGCTGCATATGAAACATATTTAACATGTGTGCAAATGTCGATGCAAACGCTCGATAAGTGCCTGTATACAGAAGTAAATAAAGGCTATGAAGATTGGAATACTCAATATCTTGCAGAAGTGCATTGCATTCATCAAAGAAAGAAATTGGAGGCCTTATCTCGTAATCATGATTTACTATCTCGTAATTAGTAAAAAAAAATATCTCAAAGTTATGAGATCCTGATCTTTAAATTATGAGATCTTTTCTGGTAATTTTGAGATGGTAGATCATCATTGTGAGATCATCATTATTTCTTTGGTGAATTAGTTGAATTTACAATTCAATTCAACTGATTTTCTAGCAGTGATTTTTTACTATGAAAACCATCTAACCATTCAATCCCTGCCAGACTTAGTTGCTGTTGCTCTGTTGTTTCATGCCATTGCTTTCAAGCCTGTTACCTGTTTTCTAAAGCTCTGTCACCTTTATCTGCCTGACCCTCTGCCTGATTATTGGGACTTTGGATTCCTGCCTGCTCCTTGTTGGATTTGTTTGCCTGTTTTGGACTGCCTGGTGGGCCTGTAAGCCTCAAACCTTATTTAGTAAATAAATCATTGAACTGCATCACTCTGCTTCCTTTGTCTGCATTTGGATCCTTCCCTTGTTGCCAATAGCTAAATCATACATGCACTGATAGACAAACTGCCTCATGCTAATTCAGATCATCATTTGAAAATTACCTCTAAGGTGTCATGAGCATAATAAAGTAATGTGTTTTTTACTTTGAGTCCCTGCCCAGCCTGCATACATGTGTTGATGCAGGGCTGGACTGGGACAAAAAATCGGCCCTGGCATTTTTGGCCGAGGCGGGACCCCAAAATCGGACACCCCTCACCATTGATCCAATTAGGGGTCAGATTAGGGGTGTGATAAAACACTGAGAAGTAACATTTGCCCAAGATTGGTGTCCTACAAGACAAGAATATATTTTAACAGACCTACTATTTGGCAAAAATATTTCTAGATAAAATATTCTATAGGGGGGTCTTGGGGTCCTCCCCCAGAAAATATTTAACATTGAACACTTAATTTCCTGCATTCTGGAGACATTTTCTGCACCAATTTATGGTGGAAATGTCTTTATTTTTATAAAGGGAAGCACAAAATTCAGGTGGCAGGTGACAATTCACAATATAAAAATATAATGCAGTAATCATTATTTTTTGCTTAAGTTACTTTTTTTGGACAATGCAGAGGTTTCTTCTAAATTTACATTGCATTTCAGGTTTTCTTATTGTGCAAATAAACCTTTTTCATAGCATTTCTATTTGTTAATCAACATTTCTTGATGCAAGATATTTGTCAGAACACTCTCTCTCTCTCTCTCGGCCCTGTCACTTTGTCCCTCTGTTTCGCTAACACACGCCTCCTCCTCTGCCTGGCAGTGACCACCACAGCTCTTTTACTCCTTCAAATGCCTGTGCCTGCTCTACGCAGGGTACTGCAGCTGATGTTGAAGTTACTGCAGCCCCAGCAGCAAACATATGGGTTATTTTCACGCGTTTGGCGGCAGACGTCTGGCGAATATTTTTTTTTACCCGCATCGCAAGAAACAGAGAGCAGAGGGGGTGGGTGCTAATAAGAGATGTGATTGGGCCATCCCAGTGTCAGTATAGAAAATTACCCAATGGGCCGCTGTCCATGCTCTATGGGCCAATCGTTGGCCCATTTTTTAAAAACACTTACATAAATAATTAATTTACTTTACACCGGCCCCAAAGGTTCGTCTATGCCAGATTACCAGTCCAGCCCTGTGCTGATGTGATGGCTGGTGTCAAACAGAACACGCCACTGCGAGGGCTCCATGGAGATGGAAACCCTAAACAATCCACACACACTGGCTGAAGCACACATGTACACACACATTAGATGGCAAATACACATTAACGGTCCATCTAACGCCATTTGAGGAGTGCCATCAACTAAAATAATCCTTGTCCTTTTCTGCTCGACCGTGTCACTGATTGTAAGGTGCTTATAATTCAAATCATAGCATAGTCCACTAACTCAACCTCTGAGTCAGCATCCATTTCTGCACAATAAATCAGATGTGTCAGATTACTTCCTCGCCAGCGACTGTGACATATCCTGTAATGGAAACGATGAAATTACTGGAATAAATCCTCCAATCCATGGTTCGCCTGAGCTCCCGCGCACAGAGTGAGTAAAGGTGCCACTTTCTGTTTTGATCAGATACGCTGCTGAAAACCTGGAGTGAGGGGTAGATACAGTCTCACAGCTAGAAGCCACTTGTCTTTGTAATGTTAAACCCACATTCAGCATGCTTGGAGGAGTTAATCATAACTTTCAGCAGTGATGCAACCTGTTATGAGCAGCGAGGCAGAAACTCTTTGGATTACCTTTGGCTACCTCTGTTTAGGAAAGAGGATCTCCCTGTAAGTTTGTCATTTCTTTTTCAGGAATATGAAATGATGTACAGTAATACAAACCTGCTGACATGCTGCTGTAATCTATCTTACTCGACAGACAAGTTGTGTCACAGTTTCCGCGTGTGAGCAAGAAAGACAATGCAGAGAGTTCTTCTGCAAACTGATCCCTGGGATGTTTACAAATCTACTTCTGAATCACGTTCTTAAATTTAGACAAACCCTCTGGAGCTGTTGAAAGCTGCTGCCTCCCCAACCCTCCTTCCCTCTCGTTCCCTTTTTTCACTTGTACTTATTGCCCGTATAACAGCCACTCTCAAACAGCGGCTCACTCGAATTTTTTTACCGACATCTGAGGAATCAGTCCCCAAGGCGAATGCATTGGCCCCTATTGCTCCGGCAACATGCAAGTCATGTAAGCATTTTATTTCCAACTCGACTTAAAATGAATATTAAATTGCATACAGGATGATTACAGCCAGCTGCATACACTCAACATTTTACAGCTAAAAGCTACACCTTAATGTGAACCTATGTAACTTTTGTTGGCCCCAACTGACAATTATAGGATAACAATAGCACAAGTCAGTTAACATCTGTTATCCAACAACATCTTGCTAAAGTTTGCTAACATTTGCCACCATAGACTTGCAGGTCATATCAGACCCATTAGGACTGTAGCAGCCAAATGTACACTGTGCATGTACTGAGCTGAACAGGGTGCGTTTATATTTCACAAATTCAATGTTTCTTTTGTAAGAGGAAAAATGTGTTATTTCTTTTTCCAAAAGTTACAGTCTCGCTTTAAAGTAAAATATGTGTGAACTAAATGTGATAGTTCTTACACTGCTGAAACATGCTGAAGATCACTGAGGTCAAAATTCTCCCCCCCACACTGATTATTACAATATAATTAAAGTCCCCTTTCACTCAAAACTCTTAATTTCAAGGGTGACATCTCCAGCAAGCAGCTATGGGGGAGAGGTGGAACCTTAAAAAAAACTATTAAACAAATTACAATTATTCAAGGTTAAGGTGATGAACAGCCATCGGCACATTAAAGGAAAGCACTAATGGTCAGTGTTGCTGATGAATTAGACTGTGCCTGTACCAGCTCCTGTAATTTGTATCCAAATGCCCGCACACCTGGCACAAAGTCAGTATACAAGCTTGTTTTGTAAAAACGATAAATTTTCATTTCTCTGTTTTTCAGTATCAGCTGCATGTTGGATGTTCAGGAAAGAAAAACTTGCCAAAACTTGAGCTAAAATAATTAATTTCCATATCTTGTGACTCCCTCTTCTCTTGCTTCATTTGAATGTTTCTCTGGGCTACTACATGTGTATGAGTTCAACACTAGAGAACTACTTTCAAAGTCATCTGCTGAAGGGGGACATTCATGTGGTTATCGTGAATCTGAGTTTAAGATGTGTACATATGAACAGGTTTTTTCGACATCACAACTAGTTTGGAAGCCAAACTGTTTAATACGGTGTAGTATGCAACTCACTCAAGTGTGGTGTGGAAAACTGAAACCTCTAGGTAACGCAACCCTGAGAATGGACTTTACTCACCTCACTATAGTGAAACATTTGAAATATTTCTGCAATATTTTGGATTTTCATAAATTCTGGATTTTTTAATGAGGTAAAAGGAGTAGATCTAATTTGAAGAATTTGTAATTGACACATGTCATTATTCGCCCTGCAATGGATTGGCGACCTGTCCAGGGTGTATCCCGCCTTTCGCCCAGTGTCAGCTTGGCTCCAGCCCCCCCCCCCCCCGCGACCCCAGGATAAGCGGTTGACAATGGATGGATGGATGGACATGTCATTATTCAATGCAGATCGGGTAGTTTTTAAATGTCTTAAAATCTATCTGGTGGATTAATCGCGATTAATTGAATGATTTTCTTGCAATAAAATTAATTAAATAATGAATTCTAAAGTAGTGTATTGCGCACTTTTAATTTAAATGTACTGCTATATACACAAAAGTGCTATAACATGTGGTTTGAAAACACTTTAAACAAATAAGGTGCTTTTTACCTGCAGTATTCTCTTTACACAGTAGCAATAAATTATTTACTGTAAATCTCAACTTAAACATTAATGTCAAATCCAATATTAAACCATCAGAGTCTATGAAGAATATCAGCAGGTATCTTTTATCATGGAACAGCATAAACAGCACTAGGCTATGTAGGGTTGGGACGATGTCTACAAAGCGCGGAGGGGGGGTGCTGTCGTCTTACGTGCATATGTTCACTCGCACAGACTCCACTCGGTTAAAAACTTGAAAAGACGATACAAGTCGCGGTGGATATTTTACAAGCACGGAGCAGGTAACGTGAAAGCATTTAACACACAGGGTGCAGTTGTTGGTTTCGGTTGTTTGAGTTTGATAGGCTGCGTCATTAACAAGCAAGCGGCTCACCTGCTGCCGTGATGACGGATCGCGGGTGGAAAAATACAGAAGAAAGATGACAGCGTAGTCTGCGAAGCCTCCCTCCACTGCTTGTTCGGGTGGGTGATTAGCAGGCTGATCAACATCACGCCCCTCCTGTGACCAGTGGTTTGACTGTACGTGTATTCAGAGCCAGTGAGCAAGGGACTTTCAAAATAATTATAATAAAAAATTTAATAAATGCGTAAACGTGCGATTAAATAGCCTAATTGTCAGCGTTAATTAATTAATGCGTTAACGCGATAATAACGCGTATATATATACACACACACACGGACAGACATGGATGTCAACGGCAACTTGGCTGGTTGGCAACAAATCGCAGGGCGTTAATTCTAGTTTGTATTCTGAAATCTCCTCAGCAGTGAATTATATTTAATTAGGTAAACCAGTGCTGAAATCTGGTAGATGCCTGATGATTCACTATTATGCAAAAAGATAGGGACTAGATTAGAGCCTGAAAACACATCTGTCAGGTCACAAGTCAGACTGTGATGATTGTAGAAGGTGTGTGTAATGAAGTAGAAGCACTAAGGAGCGAGAATTTTATAATCTGAGTATTAATTTGACTATTGTGAGTTCAGGATTTGTTACAGCTAGTGATGTAGTTGGATGATACACCAAGGAGATACTGGAGCAAAAATTATATATTAGTGCAAGAAGCATACAGGCAAGCGTGTCATGTGGCAGGCATTTTATTTCCTTCTGATCATTGCCTTATCTGATCTCATACATAAATCATGCTTTTCATATGGCAGCACTCTGCCTATACCATTTATGCAGATATGATAAATAAATGCATTCACAAAATAGAAAATGTGTTGGCAGACAGTTCATTTTATGGCAATACTGCATGGTAATCAATAGTCATTTATGACCAAAGTCTATTTACATTAACATAAAGAAAAGGTGAAATAAATATTTGCATATAAAATAAAGCATATATAATGACACTGTAAGTTGTTAAACTTAATATATTTTGAGTTACCTGATAAACATGCAGCAAATGTGTAAAGTACGTTAAATACACTTAAATATCATAAGAATCCCTTCACTTATGACACCTGAGAACTCTATTGACTGAACTATAATTCTCACAAGACACAAAATGTTTACTTCCCCCATGTTATTAGAAATAATTTCATACTAGTGTAACGGCAGATTAAGACATTCCCTTTGGCTGAAGTCTGCACATTATCACATAAGGCACTAAAATAGCACCATATGCAGGAAGGCTTATAAAAACAAATATGGCTTCTTCATCAGTTGTACATACAGTATGTACCCTACACACAGTTAGGGCTTAAATAATGTAAGACTAGGTTGGCTGAATTCTTCCTGTCTTTCAATGTTTCTGCAACAACAAAAAATGCTCACAAACTGTATAAAACTGGCTAAAGAGATACGAAAGCATACAGACATATACACAAAAAGTACCCTGATATAGTCACAAAAACAGAAGTCAGAATGCTCTAAGCAGGTGCATATTAGTATGTTTGGACAGACTCTTTAAAACAAATATGGAGAGAAGAATGTGAGGTACAGACGGCAACAGTTTTATGGGCAGCATCTGGACAGAAATCATGCTGTAGGGCCAATGAGCTCAGCAGTTTGAGAGGTGTCTCCAGGGCCCGACCAGTGCATTATATCTCCGGAGTACCTACTGGAATTTTATTGGCCTGAGGTGAAGTCTTTCTTTCCTGAATTCTTTCAAGTTGCTCCAGATAAGATAACCTGTCTGCTCTGTAAAAGCTAAAGGCTAATGGCTCTCTGTGGTCACTGCACGCTACCTGGGAGACATGCAAGAACACAGAGGAATTTGGCTCTTTCTGATGTCTGGCAGCGTAATCTCTACAGCGCCTGTAACCTACAACCTTCTCCTTAGGATCCAGTAATGTGTTCCAGTGGGTTTGTGTTGGCGCGTCTCTATGGGTAAACGTCTCACGTTGTTGTTGTTGTTTATTGCTGCAGTTAACAGCTGGAGAGATGCAGGTTTATAATACTGGGTTTTAAATTTGATTGGCTACAAATACAACACCTCAAAAGTAAATTGAGATGAAAAGTGTGCTGGTGAAGGAGGCGCGGAATTTTGTAAACGGCCACAGAGTGCAGCATCCCAGTAAGAGGAAGTTTCTGGGCAACAGTTGCCCTCAACTGAGAACTGTAAGGATCGATGTACTTGACATCTAAATGGGAAATACAGTCAAACTAAGAAACTGAGACGTTCCCTAAACCAAAATAAAAATTGTCTAAAGGAGCTACTTAATAGCACACAGTGTAAAACAAGACTATCCACGTGTCTGCAAAAGGGTTATAAAAAAAGACCCATTGATTGGAGACACCTCACTGCCTATGAACAAAAGGACAGGTGACCATCACAACAATGAGATTAGTGTAAAACACAACTGACTGAGTTGGTCTCAAAAGGAACATATGGCTGTAACAGTGAAGCAGTGTGGAGTGATGACAGTACTAACAAGTCCAAATGGCAAATATCCAAATTGGAAGGCACATTCTGGCAACAACAAAAAAAATCTGATAAATGGCAACTGTGTAGTGTTTACACAAACAACAAAAGAGTAAAACTATATTACAATACAAAAATAAATGGAGAGAGTACAATAAATAAGAAATTTTTATCCTGCTATGTACAGTACTTACACCTGATTAATTTACACTATACACACGGGAATAAAAGAGGTCATGTGGAGGATGGTTTTGAGCTCTGATTTTACTGTAGCACCAAAGAGGAGGGATGTCCTGACACAAAGGCCACCTGAAGTGGAAAAAAGACACGCAAACAACACTAACACTTAGTTAGTTACTAATTAAAAACTCATAAACCTGCACAGTAGTAGAAAGACTGGACAAAAGGAAAGATATTCCGCGAATGCAGATCTGGATCACATGTTTTGAATTATGGTGGCAGGGCTAAACTCTTGTGTTATAATTAAATTTTTTGTCATATGTAAAATGCACCCCCCACCTGTTTAACGGTATTAGATCTATTCCACTGATAGAGGCAGGCTGGAGCCAGAGGATGGAGTACATTTCCCACAGTAGCCTCCGCATATTCCTGACACTCTGCTGCCATCCTGTGGACACAAGAGGAATAACATCAGGTATGCGTGATTCTGCTGCTGCTGCTGCTTAAGTGAACATGAGTGTGTTTTGTAATTATTGTCATACAGGTGCTGAATATGAGAAAACATTTTGTCAGGATCACAGCTTGAATTCTGTTGTCCTGTGTTGAAGAAACTTTAAAGAAGCACTTTCCCCTGACACTGATCTGAACTGTAAGACAGATTTTAGTTTGAATTGGCTGTTGGGAAAACAAAGCCTTGACAGTGAAAGAATTGGTTGTGCTGCTTCCAAGTTGTATGAGAATGTCATCACTTTGAAAGGTATTTGTGGCAGAGTTGTTTTGCTGGCTCTGAAAGTAGCTTTTCCTTTTTAAAAGGCGCACAAAGACGGAGGCCCACCAGGTAGGAATTGGATAATCACACTCAGCAAAAAACAGAAAATACAAGCTGATTAATCACCAGCACTTCACCAGCATCATTTACATGCAGCTTTATGGGCAGTTTCATCCAAGCATCTACGAACAAAAAGGAAATTGCATCAGACGAGTACACCAAAAGCTCTATCCCACGACATGAAAGCCATAGCGCGCAGTGAGTGGTTTGTCTGATCTCCTCTGGAGTGCTCTCTCCTTCCCACTGTCACAACCTGGCTTTATTTAAACTGCCTGCAGTGCCCAGAGCGGGCCGGGCGGCTGGCTGGCTATGGATATCAGACTGTGAACACGTTCTGGCATCACAACTGCCTCCTGTTTTCGCCTTGCCAAAAAGCACTCTCCAGCTTGATCTCCATTTCAAAAGCGGAGGGTAGGGGTGCCCTTGAGAGAGCAGCTGCCCAATAAGGGTCCTTTCTCAGTGAGTTTATGGGGAGAAGTGGAGTTGGGAATACAGAACCCACTTGGGATTATGCCCACTTAGAGCTCTGGAGCCAAGAGGACATGCAGAGAGGAGAATAGAGAGGGAGGGATGGAGTAGAAGAGGAAACAGAAAAAACAGAGAAGACGAGGCAGTAAAATTAAGAGAGTTACAGAAAGGCAGGAACATGTATGTTTAAAATGATTTGATCAGAATAGTTACATTTAAACTTATTACTACTTTATATACTGTATATACTGACCTCACCAAGTATATACTGGCACACCATCATGAATAAATGAGGGATTATAATGAGACTTCTGTCACCTTTTTAGATGGTAAAAGCTTCAAAATGTCAAAAAAAATCTCTAAGACCGTGCAGTTAAAGTTAGCTGTTTTCCCAGGATATGAACACGTAAAAACGTGAAATATTTCTGGTACCTGTGATTTTTGTATATCAGCTACTGCATAGTTGCCCTGGGAGGTCCAAGAGGTGTCCTCAGCCACCTTAAAACCTGTTCCTGAGAGGTTGATCCGAAACCGCCCCTGAAAAAATAGAGAGAGAGAGAGAGAGAGAGAGAGAGAGAGAGAGAGAGAGAGAGAGAGAATGAATATAAATAAGATTCCACCAGATGCATTAGACATTACTACCTATCACCATGTGCTTCGATAAACAAACTTTGAATTGTCTGATTTACCGCAAGCAGCACAAAGAAGGAGGAAGTAAAGCACCTAAGGGTCTCAACTCAAATATTTCAAAGCAGAATAAGGGCAAACTGAATTACAGGCAACAGGAGATTAACACAAAATTATTAATTATAACTAATGCAATTCATTAGTAAGGGTACTCTTTTTGATTGATTTTATTAGATGATTAAAAGTACAGAGTAACTCTGCACAGCAGTAGTTCACCGAGGATTTCACCACAATCAAGCCCAAAAGGCTTATTTCTATTGTGATCCTGCAACATGTAACAAATGACACAAAAAACAAAACACCAGTCAAGACAAAACATACAATGGCGGAGTGGCACATCCTACAAGCTGTCTTCATAAAAAGAGTGTCAAACATCAACTTTGTCATTGTAAATACATTTCATTTTACACAGCCAACGGTAACTGATTTAGTTTGGTAGAGTTAGCTACGCAGGTAGCACATAGACGATACATGCAAGAGAATACATGAGACTGGCCTAGTTGCTGGATGTTTTGAGAATAAATATTTTTCTCTTCTTTTCAATCAATAACAATTCAGGTTCAAGTGTTTTTGGAATTTCTCATGAAAAACTAGGCATGAACTGCTTCTAAAAGAATGGACACTAATAAAGCTTTTCTGTTGCAGGAAAAGCACAGGTCTCATTAATAACACTAATAACGACTGCATACCATTTAGGTATGTCCGTTCCTAGGCATTCTCATTCTGTGGAATGGCTTATTAGGACACTTAAAAGAACTGAGCCATCATTAATGTTATTAGTTACACTTGTGCTTTTCCTGCTATGACAAGTCAACAGTCTGCTGTGAAAAAGTGCAGTTTCCCCCTCTGGTCATACAATTAACAGCTGCCGTTGTTTTTACCTGTGGACAGCGTGCGGCGCTGTAGCAGTCTCCAGCTGTAGCGAATGGAACACTCTTGCCTTCACGGGTGAAAGCAAACTGCCAATCTGTAGCTGAATAACAAGACAAACAACAAGCTAATCAAGAACCATGTGACAAATGCTGTTCCTGTAGGACCTCAGATGAACTTTTATAATGACAGCCTACATCTGCCATAATGGCCGAGCCTTGTGTTATTTAACTGGTCTAAATCTAGCCTTAGTTTTAGGGTCAGCCTAATATCAGTATAATTTCATCTACTTAAAGCAGTTTCATTTAATCCCCTCAAGCCTTGTAATTGTGTGTTGCTTAAATGAACCTTGAAGACATCTTGAGCCCATTAACCCTCGTGAGCACGGACATAATTAAATGGCAAAGGAAGCTCTTATTTGAGAGTAATGTAGAGTTAACACTGGCGCAGGATGCTGTTGCGTGTGTGTGTGTGTGTGTTTGTGTGTGTGTGCCATAATCAGACTTTTGCATGTGTATGAGCCACTCACTAATGATGTTCATTTTGCTGAGGTCCAGGCGCACTTTGGAGAAGGTGGTGATACCGGCGGCGGTGTAGTCTCTCCGACAGTCACAATCCTCTCTGCTGGAGCCATTGGCTGGACACTGGGTGGGGTCATTGAGCCTGGTAAACACACACACACACACACACACACACAAGATACCAACTTTACTCTTACATGGAATTTCTTCATTTACAGACAGAAAACATTGCCAGGAGTCAGCTGGATTTTGTAATGAAACCGGCTGTTCTCATCGTTATCCTCCTAGCTGTTTACCTGAAGCCAAAGATCTCTGAAAAATTCTCCCTTTCTCCCGTTGTCAAGGTGATGTACTCCTGTGGAGTCTCCGTCTGCATTCCTGCACAGTAGACCTGAGGAGAACAGGGTGGAGGAGGACGAAAAGGAGAAGTGGTAACCAGAGGGAGGAGGAAGAGTTGGGGACCAAGGGTGAAGTAAAGGGATGAAGGTGAGAGCAATCGGATAGAGAAAAAAATAGAAAAGTAGAGAAGAAGTGCAGATTAGGAAAGGAGGAACATTAATGGTGGTGAGGAGGGGAGGAAAAGGAGTCGAACATAAGATGTTATGATGGCAAGAAACACAGAAAGTAAGAGTCTTTTTGAAGGCAGTCAAACAATTTCCTCTGACTGTGTGTTATAAAATGTGCTGCATCTATTGCAACCCTGTACACCAGGCACCATAAGTATGCCTAAACACAAGCTAGTAGAGATGAATTTTAAGCACTTTGTACTGTGGTGCAGGCACATACACAGTCACACAAACACTGTAGCAAAATGTTCTGTCAGTGTTTAAGTTGTCTGAGGGCATGAAGACCCACTCATAAATAAAACCTCTTTTGGCTTAATAAACTGTGCATTTCTGAGGTAATACGATCATGTAATGTTACCTTGCGTGCTTTTCCTTGAACATTGAGAAAGTGTTCGCTGTCTGGGAGGGGGCCGTGCGCGCTCTGGACGTCACGACAGCTAGAAGGCAAATGGCCTTGAAGACCCAAAACAAGTAGAAATAAGTTGGTATACAGAAGTGTATTATGCAAAGATTTAACATACAGGACAGGCACTCAGGCTGTATACACACACGTGTGCACGCATGCACACACAAATTCCAGGAGTTAAGTCAAGTGTGGCAAATCGCTGCATCGAATGAAAGAAAACGAAAAGCCACTCACTCTTTGATGTCCTATCCTACCGTAGGGAAGTAAATACACTGGACAGTGAATCTTTGATGTTCGCCTGGGATCATAAATATTTCACTAAAGGCCAAATCTCTGAGATGACCGGATCAAGTCAAGCCATACCTAATACTCTGGGATGCATTCAGCCGGCTAGTATCTAAACCCTGGTAGCCTTGACCATTGTTAAAAAGAGCAGAGGTTTTCTATCAATACTCACAGGCTGGATTTCTGCAGACTTTTCTGTCCTCTGGCATGGCGTCTAGAGAACACCTATTGCTTTCCTGGCCATCCGTGGACACGCACTGCACCGTCCTCTCCATCACCCCATCACCACAGCTCACTGAACACTGGGGGGGAGGAAGAGAACCATGGCAGTGTGAAAATAAAACTTGTGGATGACAGTCTGTCAGCAGTTTTCATCTTGACAGTCACCCCTTTAAAAAAATGTATGTACAGTTCAATACTGATTATTTACCTATGATTTAATGTCTTGCTTGTATGGCCTCTGTCCTGTAATGTTTTAAAACTAGGGTGGGTCTTGTAAAGCACTTTATAACTTTGTTTTGATAAGTGCTGTATAAATAAAGTTTAGAATCCTTATTATTATTATTCAGGTTGAAGACCTGTCTGTCTTGCATTTATTAACCTTACAGTCAGTCTTTGATGAATCATAAGGTAAGCTCACAAGCCTCATGATTACATTTTTAGGAAACCAAGACTAAAAACATGCCTCTTCCATCTTGACAAAATACTGATAAATGACCGGACACATTTTAGAACCATGGACTCGCTCACCAGTCCCCAGATTCCAACCCTCCACTTCTGTGGCGGTGGGCACGGGTCCAAATTACAAGGCATGTAGCTCTCAGGGGGGGTCCCGGGGCAGTTGGACAGAGACTGATGGCCGTACTCATAGTTGTCATTCTCCACATGCACCTCGCTGCAGGAGATCAGACGCTGCCGGTAGCCCTGTCCACAGCTGGCTGAGCACTGGAGGAGAGAATAAATCACCAGGTTGTAATAACAAAGGTATTCCACACAGGAAACATGGGTGATTTCCGCATCCCTGGATGTGAAGATGGTTATTTGAATGAACTGTCTTTTTGAAGAGGAAAGAATTGCTTTTTCAGAGCAAACTGACTTTTTTACAATACAGATCTCAAAGAATTTACTGGGACTACATCATTTAAATGCCACACAGCTTCTTCTGCTCTCACCTCTGTCCATTCCCCTGTGATCCAGATTAACTCACAGGCCTGGCTGTTACAGCTCTCCATGTCTGGAGGTCTGATCTGATTCACACAGTACATCTCATGGACCTCCTGCTGGTTGTGGTCCACACACTGCAAGGCTCGCCGTCGGTGGCCCGCCCCACACGACTTACTGCACTGTAGCGGAGACAAGACAGAGACCAGCCTTTTACACAGATGGTAAATCATGTATGAGTGGAAATACGACATGTGGACCTAATTATGTGTGCACATCTGTCCAGCTGCAAACTTTTTGGAAACTGCATGTGCAATTATTAGGTTTAAAAAAGGGAATTCCCACTAATGATGAACGCAAAGAAAGAGCATGGATGAACAGTCTCAGATTTGTGTTTTCTCGCGAAGCATTATCACCACCGCATGAAGGGACTACAGTGTAAAGACGTCAAAACAGTAGATAAGAGCTGGAAGGAAAGCATTGAGTTGTTGAGCAGAGTCAGAGTCAAAATTCACAGCTGTAGGCAAATGCCGTAAGCAAATGCCTGAAGTCTTAGCATCCAGACTGAATAATCCAGTAGTAATTAACAAGGAATTACATGTTCAGCCTTTCATACCAACATTCATCCATGTCAGAAATCAGACAGATGGAAACCAGTTAACCCAAGTTATCTCTGGTGTCACCTTTTCTTGCCACTGCACGTTCCTATTTGAGAAGTAAAAAAGAAAGGCTAAGACCAACACTATGTGAGGAATGATCTATTGTTTTCTCAGAAAGATAACCTTTTGGTGTCCATTAACTACAGCAAGGATAGAATTAGCTTAACTTAGCATAAAGACTGAAAGCAGCTAAAAACATCTAGCCAGTGACAGGAAGTGACTGCACATGGCTAAGAAATAGTTACAGCAAGTAACTCCCAGTAAAACCAGATCTTTTTTTTACTTTGCACAGGGCGACTTCAGCTGGTCTTCATCACTCTTAAAATGTCGAACACTGTCAAACAAGTGAAATACATGGAACTGCTATGAGCTGTGATGCTGTACTGTGCAGTAATAAAACTAACCCTACATGACAGGTACCTGAGTTTCAGGATGTTTAGGTAATATTGAGAAAGCTATCAGCGAAAACATTTCATCCAGGTATGTTAGGCCTATAGAAGAAAGAAAAATATTGGTGTAAGACATCATCTCTGATTTGCGGAGTAAATGTAAGTGGAAAAAAGACTTAAGCATGGTAACCCCTGCCAGGTGAACTGTTGTAATTACCTCCAGCTGTTAATTGGCACACTCAGGCAGGGAGCTCCAAACACTTCTCTAGACTAATTAGACTCTCCTTTCAGAGAAGACATTTCCTGCTGCTCAGTGACCCAGATTCAACTTCACTTGCACACAGTGAAGAAGAACCTCGTGCTGCAGCCGCCTGTTCTAATAATCCCAACTCTCAAGACAGATCTGTAGCCTCAAGCCTACACAAGCATGCTGAATGTTAGTAAGCAGGAAAGTGCCCATTAAATACAGCCAAGGTATGACT
>NC_060167.1:29003009-29046948 GCF_021292245.1 Micropterus dolomieu
GAAGGGACTACAGTGTAAAGACGTCAAAACAGTAGATAAGAGCTGGAAGGAAAGCATTGAGTTGTTGAGCAGAGTCAGAGTCAAAATTCACAGCTGTAAGCAAATGCCGTAAGCAAATGCCTGAAGTCTTAGCATCCAGACTGAATAATCCAGTAGTAATTAACAAGGAATTACATGTTCAGCCTTTCATACCAACATTCATCCATGTCAGAAATCAGACAGATGGAAACCAGTTAACCCAAGTTATCTCTGGTGTCACCTTTTCTTGCCACTGCACGTTCCTATTTGAGAAGTAAAAAAGAAAGGCTAAGACCAACACTATGTGAGGAATGATCTATTGTTTTCTCAGAAAGATAACCTTTTGGTGTCCATTAACTACAGCAAGGATAGAATTAGCTTAACTTAGCATAAAGACTGAAAGCAGCTAAAAACATCTAGCCAGTGACAGGAAGTGACTGCACATGGCTAAGAAATAGTTACAGCAAAATGTCGAACACTGTCAAACAAGTGAAATACATGGAACTGCTATGAGCTGTGATGCTGTACTGTGCAGTAATAAAACTAACCCTACATGACAGGTACCTGAGTTTCAGGATGTTTAGGTAATATTGAGAAAGCTATCAGCGAAAACATTTCATCCAGGTATGTTAGGCCTATAGAAGAAAGAAAAATATTGGTGTAAGACATCATCTCTGATTTGCGGAGTAAATGTAAGTGGAAAAAAGACTTAAGCATGGTAACCCCTGCCAGGTGAACTGTTGTAATTACCTCCAGCTGTTAATTGGCACACTCAGGCAGGGAGCTCCAAACACTTCTCTAGACTAATTAGACTCTCCTTTCAGAGAAGACATTTCCTGCTGCTCAGTGACCCAGATTCAACTTCACTTGCACACAGTGAAGAAGAACCTCGTGCTGCAGCCGCCTGTTCTAATAATCCCAACTCTCAAGACAGATCTGTAGCCTCAAGCCTACACAAGCATGCTGAATGTTAGTAAGCAGGAAAGTGCCCATTAAATACAGCCAAGGTATGACTTCAACCTATTAAACAACAAGTCTGTATAACTTTGAGGGTTCTCAGTATCAGAGAGCCGATTCTAGATAGAAAACACTATTACACTACATACAGTTTTCAAAACAGTTTTTTTATACTAATATTCAATTATGAAAATCAAGGAAAATAATAAAATACATTTATCAGTAACATTGAATATTCTGAGAACAGTCCACTTTAAACTAGTGAGAAGAGAACAGATTTAAAAAAGAAAAAGAAGAAATACAGGCAAATCTCTCTCTCTCAGAAATAACCAAAACTGTTTGGCAGAGAATATTGTGTGTTCATGTAGATGTGGTTCTACATGAACACACAATATTCTCTGCCAAAAAGTTTTGGTCACTTAAGAAGTTGACTCAGAAAACTGTAGGGCGTTTAATCTAGCTTTTAAGTTGCAACATTGTAATTGTTTAAATAATAAATAACAGTCATGCCTCACAGGTGTGTATCTACTTTACTCGTATTTACCAAACGTGTCAACTGCTTCTGAAAAAGCGAATTAGCCAATCAGCATCAAGACCAGAATTATCCACTTCACAAAGATTCTTGTGCTTTATGGGTGGAAAAAAGGCTGATCATCTGATTTTCATCAGGGGCATGCCATGCAGCAGCTCGCCTCGTCTCCTCCCCTCTGGCCTCAGACAGTAGCAGCGACTAGTGCTTCACCAGATATGACAGAGAAAACTCATCCCCGCCCGGTTAGAGACAGGGTGGTAAAACTACTTATGTAAGCACACAGGTTACAATGCTTTCCTATACAGGCATTCCTCAGCTTACCGTCTGCCAATCTCCTTCTCTCCACCGGTACCGAGAGGGGCACTGAGCGACCCGGCAGGTCTGGCTGGACGCTGGTCTGGATCGCTGCGAGCAGCCGCTCTCTATCGGGCTCCGTCGGTCTCCATCCTGGCAGAACACCTCCCGACGCTGGATGCCGTCGCCACACGATGCTGAACACTGAAAACAGGAAAGGCAAGCTCTTTGAAAACGTTTATTCAACCTTTAATACTCCGTTAAAGTTTATAGTTTTAGCCTACTGCATATTACAGTAGCATTACGGCTCGTGCGTTTACTGACCTTTACTTACTGGTATTTCTACTTTGTTTGCCTGCTATGATATTTTATTTTTATGTGGTAGGCTATAAAGATAGCATTTATTAAATATATGGAGATATATATGTGGAGAATGAATATACTTGACTAAATTCAACAAATATTTTTAACAGTTGTATTTTATTGTACTTTAGTGTTGTGGTTACTGATTTGGGTTCTAGATGTCTCTTCACCTTTGTTTTGTTTTTGTTGTTGATGTTTTGTGACTCCTTAAGTAATTATGCTCACATTATGTCCAAATGTGGCTGCTATTTAATAGGATGTTCATAGATGTAAATGCAATATTTCTTTACTAACCAAAGTGTGAGGCACTGGCATTTCAACGATTACACACATGACTTGGCATTATTACAATTTTTTATAAGTACTATTAAGCAAATATGTAATGTTTATAACTGTTACCGATACTACTGTTGTTTTTCTACGGGAATGTGAAGACATTCAAGTTGGAGCCTGGAAAGTGGATGGTTTTGTGAAACTGTGTCTAAGCTGCAGCAGCATTGTTTTCAATCAAAGAGTGACTTTTTCTGCTCTAATACACAACTCAAAACACAGAAAACACAAAGAACGGGCGAAGGACAACGACTCCCTTTTGTTTTCTGCCAGTTCTGTTCAGCTGTTAAACCAGATGACTTAAACAATCACATTATATAAGCAATGTATACATTTGGACTTTTTTGTGTATATTTATGCTTTTTGAAGGTGATATTTAACAGTAACTTTCTTGTGTTTTTCTATTTTCAGACATGTGTTGATGGTTCTGAACAACCTGCACTGCACTGATGTTAATGTAATGCTAATGAATGACATCATACATATATTATAATTTATGTAGCTTTGAAGTCAAGGGGTTTTAGGGTACATTATGAGGAAGATTTGGAGTAAGACCGATCTCTGTTTGTGTCAGTGTATATGAGAGAGACTTGAGACCACCACCATAACTGCTTCCATTTTTGCAGGTTTTAGGGAGCGAGAAGTGATCAACAGAGCCAGATGATCAAGCTGAGGTGACATCTGATCACTGGATGTGTTAAAGCAGCTTAACATTTCTACATGAATGTATACAAATACACTAGTGTCTTGCAGACACACTGTGACACAACTTTCCATATTTTGTCATGTATTATCTGCCATCTTGTTTCAGCAGTTGAACTGCTAGGCAGCCTAGTGCACCATGGGTAATCATGCTGTACTTGACTAAGAGCCTCGTGTGGAGTGTAAGCTTCTCCTGGCAAGAGTCCTGCTCCACAGCTGTTTAGAGCAGACGCACATCCTCTCTGACGTTTGGAGCACAGATGTGGCTCCGTGCTTGCACTCTTGGCCAGTGGGGTGAATTCAGAGAAACGGGACACGAGGAAAGAGAGAGAGAGAGAGAGAGAGAGGGAAAAACAGATATAGAGAGGGTTAAGGGAGGGAAAGGAAAAGCAACAGGCTCTCCAATAGCCCAAGTGCAGGTTGTGAGTGTGTCTGGCATGATGACGTTAGCGGATTGCCTCTTTCGTAGGGCACTCAAAGAAAAGACTAACATGTGGTTCCTATTGGGGAGGCAGAAGATAGAGAGGAAAAAAGAGAAAGAAAAAGTGTTCAGTGGGAGGAAACAGCATCAGTCAGAGGAGAAAAGGGACAGAGAGGAGAGAAAAGTGAGGACCAGAGGAAGAGGAAATATAGGGATGAGAGGATCAGATTTACACTGTCTTGTCTTAACATCAGTTAAGTTTGGATCAAAGAGCAGGGTGCACATCCCTCCTGCTGTCACTTTACAGTGAAGTCGTGGCCCCTGCATGCATACACTACCTCCAAACCCCTGTTAGTAGCCATCCCAGGTAACCTTGCAAACCACTATGTGATGTGTAAAAGCACCCTCGCTTAGTTAGTGGCCTGGCATGGTGCATAACTACAGTCAGGTTTAGTCGCAGATGTTTTCACACACATGCACATACTTGCCAACAAGCTGGTAAGCATTAAAGTGGAAAGGGGGGGGGGCCTACATGTCTGGCAGTGTGAGAACCTGAGTGGCAGAGGAGTGTTTTATAGCAGGGTCAAAGAGTCCTACCTCTCTCCAGCTGCCAGTCTTCCACTTGGGACACCGTCCACCTCGGCAGCGCCTCTGCTTGCTCGGTTTAGGGGACAGAGTCTGGCAGTTTTCCTCTGGGACAGAGCGGCCTGACCCGGTCACACAGCTCACCTTACGAGACTTGAACCCTCTTCCACAGGAGGCAGAGCACTGCAGGAAATCAAATGGAAGAATGTATTAAATTGCAATCAAAAGGTGTGTTTTGTGTTAAAGTACACGTGTTTTTTTGGGCCGGGGGGTGGTCAGCATTATTAAAGTCAAACAGCATTACTGGGACTCACAATGCACATCATTTGTTGAATGTCAATTGAATCTGAATATGCATGATAACAAATAGATGACAGCGCAGCTATAGATAAAGTTTAAGTATTTATTGAACAGGTAAATGTCGATCATTTTGTGGATCTTTTTGACTCAAACAAAAAAAGCGACATGAGACACAGTTACACGTGGGTAGCTAGTCCAATGGCAAAGCGTGCCCGTTCAACCCGGCAGCAGTTTGTTTCATCTCCGGGTTCAATGAGTCACTGGAAGTCTAACTCAGTGTGACAGGCAGACACACACACACAGCAGCAGTTACAGGAGGGAGTGGAGAAGGGCTGGGCTGTGCTCAGATAATCAAAGGGGGCGTTGCATGTGGGGATGGATGGGAAGCGACAGGCTCAGAGTTGAACGAGTACAGGGCCCAGCATGTGGTGTTGTCCTGACCAGCAAGGGACTGTACTAGACAGGAACATGCCGTGACCTCTAACCCCATTCAGAGGGTAGGAGGGCTCTTGAAAGGAGGGGCTAATGAAATGCTTATACCCATTTTAAATGCGGGCATCCCTATTTGATTTGTAATGCACTAGATATATTCAAATTATTCTTGTTGTTGGTGATGGTCTGTGGATTGTCGATTAATTGGATCAGTAATTGTAATTCAGTTTTGTGTTTTGCCAAGAAATAAATGAGTCATTTCCACATTGTGTGATTCTTGTGCAGATATTGTTGATATTATTGTGCTTCAAATTTAATAAAAATTACAAGACTGACTTCATGGTTGATGTAGTCACTGACAAAGATGAACACAAGGTGCTTTACCACATTTGTTTCAGATGGAACTGTGGAGCGCAAGTCTGTCATCACAGGGGAAATTAGGTTTTCAAAGGTTCAAATCATTAAAAGGAAAGCATTTAAAAACCACTGTTATGTTCAAACGTCTGGTCATTCCTCAAGTGTTTTACATACTTTTTTTTACAATGGCTTTCATGCTCTTGTACTGTGCTGAAATGCCCTCAGAATACCTTGAGAATCAGTCCAAATGGGTCAAATTAAAACACCATGTGTTTTATCATCCCTCCACCCCCCTGCTGGGTTCATTCAGTTTGCCCACAAGTTCTCTGGGATTCTGTAAGTATCCAGAGAAGTTCACTAATACAAACATCACTGCTCACACATACTTGAAATTAACATTTCCCACTTGATCGGATAAAAAATACACTATATAAACAACTTTATTTGCATCCATTTTATTTGCAGACGGGAATCACAGGGTTGGCAGTTCGATCCCCGGCTCCTCCTGTCCACATATCGAAATGTCCTTGGCCAAGACACTAAACCAAGTTGCTCCTGATAGGCAGGCCAGCCATCAGCGTGTTTGTGTGACTGAGAAGCAAATATATGTGCACTCCTTTTACCATAATGCTACATGGAAATTAAACAATGTCAAACACTAATCTGATCATTACAATCCATGGACATGAATATATAAAATGCATCATACAACTTTAATTATAAAAATCCAGACAGGCGAGAAACCACCTTAAATCCACCACTTTTCATCATGTCAGCATAGGGTTTGGGAATCCCATTCAACTCGCCCCCACCCCCCTGCTCCCCCATGGGATCACAGCAATTTCCCAGAAGTCTTTCTGTGCTGATGGGACGAATGGGAAGGGGCCCCTCCCCAGATCAAACGTAACCCTTAACCCACAAATACACCACTGCATTGTCTTGTGGACACCCCCCTCCTCATTTGAGTCGCTGGCCCCTACATTGGTACACTGTCATCAACCCGCATTACACCAAAGTAGAGGGGCCTGACAGAAAGGGACAAAGGGGGCTGGCAACTTCATAGCGGAGCACACCCCACCAGGCATCCCAGAAAAAGCCGGGGTAGGCATTAAGAGTGAATGAAATGGGAGGTATATTGAGGCATTGTCACACAGGACAAAGATTTTACCTTGATGGAAAGAGCTTTGAACTCCTGACACAGACGGTAAAAACATGATCGCTCAAAGAGGTCAGCAGAGGCCCTGACCACATAAAATAACAATGATTATTGCTCAGTGATTTGTGCGTTTTCATTCAGGAAAAAGACCCTGTTGAACAGCTCGGCATCGGCTATTTGCCAGACCTCTCTTTTTAAATCTTTTAGCTGAAGTCTAAAGGTTAAACACAAAATAATATAGTAAAATACATAAATATTTCAATATAAGGCTTAGCAGCAGGTCTAAAATGTTGCAAACAGCGAGGTTATTCGCGTAATGAATGTTGTTAGAGGTTGGTACTTTCATATCTGTTTTCAGTTTTTGACTTTGTTGGACAACCAGTCTGTTTGAGTTGCCAGCAAGTTGTAAGTTGTTAGTTTGAAGTGATGTCGCCTGCTCACTGCATGTAACCAAAATGTAAGTAACGCTTTAGTAACGCCGCAACATACAGAGTAATTATTTCCAATTTATAGTGTAATGTTTTACACTGACTGTGTACCAGTAGAGTACATACTGATACGTACATGTAGGTACAAGTGCAGATATAAAGTGAAGGGGGTAACAAAATGGGAACTTGTAAAATAATTTATACTGTATTTCTTTTTTAACCTATTCTAATATTACAGGGTACATAACTGTTACCGTATTGAGAGCCACACACTGGTAATAAACGAGTGCTCACCATCAGCATTTGCTGATCAAGAGAGTGGCAGCAGATACCTTCTTCTGTTGTCCAGCTTTTGCTGTGGGAAGCTCAGTAAGTGTAAATTGTTTAATATTAGATACCAAATAAATACTAAATTATTTTTAAATTCCCAGATTGTTACCCCCTTGTTCCCTAAATGCGCATCTTGTTGCCTTGTACCTACATGTATGAAGCGGTACGTACACTACTGCTACACCATGCAAAAAATTACACTTTAAATTGTGAAGAATTGAACTGTATGTTGTGGGCCGTAAAAGTGTTACCAGAACGTTTTGTTCAAATAAGAATGAAGAAAAGCCTTTAATAGTACCTCTACTTCACTTTAATCGTCCTTTTCTGGAAATGAACAGAAATCCAACAAATCCATAAAAAATTAAATATTGACATAACATTATAATGAAGTAACAATAAATACAAGTAATTACATAAATGTACAGAAATCTTCTTGAAACACAGACTAATACTGCCATTTGTGAATAAGAGACATACAATATACTTATTTCAAGAGCCTGTTGATATGGTGTTTGATATGTACTGCTATTTGAACCAAGAGGTTGACCACATGGAGTCAAACTGCTTAGACTGAAAAATGAAGCTAAACAGGAATAGGGTTAGGATGTACTGTGTTAATACTCTTTCTGGTTTCACTGATTTTACACTGCCTTGTAATCACACGTGGGAGTCATTATGAGCCATAGTTCTCATTAGTAAATGATGTGTGGTAAAATATGTTCTCACTGCTGTGTTAACAGGCCCTTAAAATAAGGTGTGATGTCAATACAGACATTTATGACCAGGAGGAGTCAACTGGGTGGGCTGCAGGCAAAGTTGCCCCTAACCACAGATTCTGGGTCAGTTTTCATTGTCCTCAGCGGGATGGTAAGCATTACAAGGTGGGAGATGACATACACCCTGGATCTGTGTTTAGGGCCAACAACTGCAATGGGTAGCCTCAAAACAACTCATGCTTAATCTTAGCCAGCCAAAACCCCTCCAGTGCAAGGGAGAGAAAGATACGGCAGGGGGGCAATCAAAACAGAGACTGAGGTAGACACATTAGGTTGGCTCAGAGTAAGAGCTCTGGATACAAAACACTATTAACTTCCCCTGTGGTCACAGGTATCACGTGTTCAAAGTACGCCATCAGCCCATTCTCGTGAAGGTTGTTCGATGGACATTGGCAGACAATTCAACATTATTTCATCATATCTGTGATACATGTTGCATTTAGCTGATCAAGCTGATCAATCCACTTACTGCTCATGGATAGAAGTAAAAAGTACAGAAAAGGCATCACCAAAGAGCAATGTGCCACAATAAATACCTAAATGAGCAAAAATGTGATGGTTCATTTTTGATATTTATATCTTATGTCTCCCTTGTTTGGCCAAAGCACCACTGTAGTGTAGGTTATCATAGTTTAATGGCTAGCTGAGTTGTGTTCTGTTCCAAGTGAGGTATTGTTGAGCATAGCATATTTAGCAACTCCAAGTACTTACTGTACAAAGAAAACAATAACTAACACAATATAAATACACTCATATCAAGCACCTTTGGAGCAGAGAGTTTTAAACCTACTGTTTTGGCCACACTAAGGAAATCTGGGTCAAAACCCTCTGCCAAACTGGAATACAATAGCTATTAGTTGTAATTACCACAAACTTGGTGAGACACTTTATTTTACAGCACTAGTACAGCTGCTGTTTGCTGGTGTTTACTACTGATACTGGACGTTTCAGGAACTTTTGAGTCAACATATTCATGCTTGAGTGTCATTATACTTATGGGGCAACACCACTGTTGGTTTCATAGCAGAGGGTAAATACATAAACTGTAAAATAAAGTGTCTAAATACGATTAGTAACTTCTCTAAAAAAACACATGTGCCTTGAGACAAATTGAATTCTTGATACAATAGCCATTTCAAAGATGTAAATAGTACAAAGATGTATGTATAGTACACAGCCCAAACACAGTCCTATCTACGTTGATGCAACTATATTGTGGGCCATTCTTTGGATAATAAAAGAACAAGGCATCTTACTGTATATTCCTGATATACAAAAACATTCAACAGTATTTGCATATGAACAACGATTGGCTAAATGTGCGAATACAAAGAGCTAAGACACAAAATAAATCACTTCTTAAAGTTAATGCTATATACAAAAGATAAAAAGAAAAAAATATCTTAATAAATTATCTTTAAAAACAATATCTTACAAAACTAACTTTGATTGAAATACAAATTGATCCTGAATTTTTCAAATACTAATACAAGGCTCAACAACAGTTTTATGGTAACTAGGACTGACAAAAATGTTTTTATGGTCACAGCTGTCACTGAAGTGTTTTGTGATGTTGTACTCTTTTGGCATATTGCAAGCGAGTGTATCTTTGCCATTTTTATGTGCAACAGAAATTAACTTTCCAAAAGTCTTGCGGAATTGTTGACCAATCGCAGACATCAAAGAAGGAGCAGGAAGTGGAGGAGGTTAAAAGTAAAAGTAGAGAAGCGGGAGTGTAATTTCTCCAGTGCAAATGCACCATAGTCATCCTGTCCCTTTAAGACTGTTTGTGAAAGAGTAAGACTACAGGTATTTGAAAAAACTGTGAGGTTGAAAAAACAAGGTATAAAGTATTTTTTATGAGCGTACCGAGCTCCATGGGTCTGTGTTCCAGTGGGGGCTAGACGGGCACGGCTGAGTATTGCACTGCTCACGATCTGGTGGCTTGTCATGGATCTCGCAGCTCAGATCATTGAAACGTTCGCCGTTTGGACGCTGACACACCACCAGCCTCGTCTTTATCCCACCGCCACATGGCTTGGTGCACTGAAGACAGCAGGAGGAGAGGTTGTGTTTTACAAATGGGTTTGAGGAAAAGGTTTTTGAGTGTGAAGAAAAAAACTGGGGGCATTTTTTCAAGTGAAAATATATCTGTTTTGCATGAAGCATGGGGAATGGGAGCCTGAGCCTAAGCTGATTTCTAATGCATTCATCACACAAAGCAACTTCTGCATCAGTCAAAGCAATTATTCAACACAATGAGCATCCCAGAGTTTACAATTATCTATCTAAGCTAGTCCAGGATCTCTTAAGGAGACTAAAGAGCCATTGGTAAACTGTAATCTGATGTAAACAGCAGTAAAGTGGTGCCAGTCTTACCTCTCCCCAGTTGCCATAGATCCACTGTGGACATGGCCCTGACTCACAGGATCGTTGCTCATTGGGCCGGCTGCGATCCTCACAGCTGTTGGCAGGGTACCCATTCTCATCCTGGCACACTACTACACGCCGCTGGAAACCTCCTGCACATGTGCTGGAGCACTGTTATTACAGAGAGCAAAGAGTGCACACCGTCAAATAGATGGTTCTCACAAACAGATGCTCAGATGCAAACAGATACAAAGTATTGAATCGGCGTGCCTTTGTGTACATACACTAGTAGGTTAAATGCACACAGTACTCATAATGAATCAAAGTGCACAATGAGGTATATGTAGTGTGCACACAAAGCCCTCACTTTCAGAGAACAATGCTAAGAGACATATCATGTCAAATAACTGACCATGTCTGCTGCTATATTAAAATACATATCCTCAGGACAGAGGAAGGAAGAGTCACCAGAAATAGCTATTTCCCAGTCACAGTATTTAAAGGTCAAAGTTATCTTTGGACAGAGATTATCACTAACGCTGTTAAAAAATGGCTGAACAATACAAAGAAAGAGATCCATGTGGGGGACCACCTGTGGCACTTGGATCACGCCATCCTTTGGTGTTACATCACAATGGCTAAGGCCTTGTCTTAAAAAGAGTGCAGGGCCTGGAGAACTGAGCCTCACTTCAAAAGTGTTGGTCAAGATCAAGGCCAAAGTCTGCCTGAGGTTACAAGATGCATTGTAAGGAGAAAATAACTGGTTCACAAACTGTTGTAAGAAATTGCTGGACTCATTTACATTTGTGCTTAAAACAACACCGATGTCCCTGCAACACAAGGAACATGGAGAATTCTTGGCATCACAAATTTAGTTTAAGGAATAGTTTGACATTTTGGGAACTACACTTATTTACTTTCTTGCTGTGAGCAAGCTGAAGATCTGCATTACTCATGTCTTTATGGTGAATATAAAGCTACAGCGGGAAGCTGGTTAGCTTAGCGTAGCACTGTAAATGGGGAAAGTCTAGCGTGGCTCTGTCCAAATGTAATAAAATCTGCTTAATTTTCTCATCTAGCCCTCATCAAGAAGTTTACTAAGCGCATTTCCCAAATTTAATTAACTCCTGTGTAGACTAACCATTAATTCAATCAATAGAGGGCTACTTTAGCAGTTGGATAAATACAGATAGTGACTGCATAAAATGTTGTGATAGTGCAGTCTGATTTCACAAGAGTCTACTTCTCTGGTAATCATTTGTCACTATTGCAATGCCAGAAAGAAAGTCACTAACAAAGGAAAAAGACATGGTACACGGTGTGTGCATGAAAATAATGGCCTTCAACAGCTCCAGTTGTAGAGAAGTTGTAGGATTTCTATGGTTGCACAAGATTAAGCACAATATTTCAAATGTCAGGCCCCAGAGAAGTGGGTTTGTTGAGCGCTGTGATCTGATGATGCCGTGTGTAAGATGTCTCACCGCGCCCCAGGGTCCAGTCCGCCACTGGTGGGATTGGCTACGGGGCAGGTTGTTCCTGGTGCTGGTGTTTGGTGAGGACGGGAAAGGTCGGGACTCACTGGAGTGGGACGGGCATTGAGACATAGCGCAGTCCTGCTCTGTGGTAGGACGATCGTCTGGGTCACACTCATTAGCATTCACTTCTTGGTCACTGAAGTTGACGCACAGTACCTGCCGTGTCGTCTTCCCTTGGCCACAGGTCACTGAGCACTGAAAACGCACACATACAGAGTATAAATACATATGCTCATATGCACCTAGATGCAAACAAGCACAGTCATACAAACACACTTGAAGAAAAGAGTCATTATTACATGAGGCATTTGAGGCAAAATTATGAGCCATTCATTCCGACCTGCTTTTGGTATAAATAGCTCAACATGGTTGACCAGATTTGGCCCTTTAACCACCGTTTTACAGAGGTTTGACAACTTTGAAATAAAAGGGTGAACATGCATTACTATGTGGAACTAACTAGCAGAGTTTCAGGAGCAGGACCACACGTCAACCACGCAACTCCTGTTATTTCCATAAATACCCATCTAATCCATCTCCTCTACTTTGCTCTCACATTCTGCACCCCACACACACCTTTATCTTGTTTCCTCATCTCTGTCTTCCTCTCTGTAGGTGCTTCGTTATTCATTATGAGGGGGTCCGTCATGCCCGGGTGCTATGGCGGATCTTCCCTATGATAGCTTCCCCATTACGCCTCGGATCCAGAATCCAGCATGTGCAACCCTCACACTTTTTGTTTTGTTAATCAATAAATAATCTATACGTATCTGTTGATGGTGTGGTCCTTGCGAGTGAAAAGAATCATTTGGAGTTATGATGTGACTGCCATGATTACTAGTCTTCCCTCATTCTTTAAATTCTGCTATCTATGGGATTGAGTAAGTAATTGAAAATCTGACCACAGGTGACACTTGACTGGAGAAAGAGTGCTTCACCTTCAGGCTCAGCTTTCTTTTCCATGTGATGGTCTGGAAGAATGCCTGAATGACAGATTCCAATATACTTTGGCAGCAACTAATTCCCAATTCGGGGTAGCAACAAACTCCCAATTCAGTGACCTGTTTCCCATTGCCTCAGATATGGAGGCGTTGACGCAACCAAGGTGGAAGCTCTCCACTACTTGGCTGGGCCTTAAAAAACTGCCACAAAACAAATTTCGCAAACAAAGAACAATGACAATGCTCAACCTTGCGAGGGTCCAACGCCAACTGAAAGCGGTCTTGACTTGGTGTCGAGGATGCTGTCACAGTTCTCATTCCAGTTAAACATGGCATGTAACAAATGGCCATGGCTCCGGCACAGGCAGTATCACCTCAATGGACCCAAGTACACATCTTTCTTTTTAGGAAAGTAACACAAGCACTAAGCACTAACGGTGTCTCAGTCCCCCATAACATAGTCCACATTCTGTTTAGCTTTCTTATGCAACAGCCTCGACAGGGATTTGTGATTACACTGTCCAGAGGTTTACACTGCTCTGTCACAATGTTATGGATTTCACATGATTTTAGATATTGTAAGAAGGTAAGCCGACGTAAGTTATGTGATAGTAAATTAAGCTGTTGGATAACATACTGTAGGCTGTACAGAGAGAACAATAACAAAACTCATATTGGAGTGTTCTGGCAATTGTAAGATAAAGAAAGCTATAGTGCTTTGGGTTAGTAAATCTAGTGTGTTTGGCTGTGTGATAGTTTAATGTTTTTATATCCCAGTGCCGACTTTAACCAGAATGCACACTAACCAATGGGGCCTCTGAAATCTTGGCCTTGGGGTGAACTATTTCCTTTGAGAGGGGGTCAATGAGTGTCTTTGGTTTGGTGATACGCGTGTGTTTGCGTGTGTGTTTGCGTGTATGTGGACATGCCTGTATATGGTGACCAGACCTGCAGTCTGGCTGTACTGTATTACCAGGAATCTGATGAGAAACATCTGTAAACAACACTGGAGCCCCTTGCATCTCCCAGCTCCAGAAATGTGTGCCTCACTCCAATTCTCTCCCCCTCACACACACACACACACACACACACACACACCTTCTCTAGCCTCATTCCAGCACTCCACCAGCCTTCGACACACACTTGCCTTTCAGCTTCCTCCCTGTCTCCACATCTTTGCTCACACAAACATCTCCGTAGCGTGTGCAGACACTAATTGTCAGTGTAGGTAAAAAATAAGGTAGAGTGTAAAGGCATAAATAAACCTTGCAGGAAGACTCAACATCTGGACAGCAATAGTGACAACAACCAATTTAGGTTAATCAGCAGTATTGTCTCTCAGTATAATGAGACGCAGATCTGTGGGAAAATGCTTATTGAATCAACTCTTTTCAAAATTTCCATATATTTGACACTGAATAAATGATGACAATAGTAGCTTTTCTTACCACTGTCCATTCCAGCACTTTCCACTGTCCGCAGGCCACTACTGAGCACACTTCTCTGGCAGGGGGTTTTGGTAGATGGGCGCAGGCCGACTCATCTGCCACTCCACCCTGGTTGTCACGGCAACTCACATAACGCATCCGCGTACCTTTGCCACAGCTGGCACTACACTGTTGTGCAGAGGAGAAAGGTTAAGAAGCTGAAACCCATTAAAAAGACAAATGGATTGAGGGTGTGGCAGGACAACTAACCTGGGTCCAGGAACCAAAACGCCACTGGGTTTTGTGGCCCTGGTGGGAGGGGACTTTGGTCCCTGGGGGAACAGGGTGGCTGCTGGGACACTGGGCCAGTTCACAGTCCTGTGGAAAGGGAGGACACATACACCCATTCATGCAGTGATTAACAAAATGAATATACTGTAACAACATCTGTCCCTGACCACAAAATACCACGAATATCAGAGATAGCTCCTCTGACATGGGACAGTCATTAACAACTTAAACTATATTCCTCCACCGCTACATTGGAGAGTAGTTGTGTGTTTCCCATCAACCCTTTTCCCCACCTTACCAAAACAACATTAACAGGGTCTCCCCCCCCCCGTCAGTTCAAACTATGGATTGTGGCAGTAAGCCACTCAGCATAAAGCCCTGATCCCTGTCATAACAGGTCATAGTGGAGTGGTATTCAGGGCTCCAATGCCCATGCTGGCGTGGTTGAAAACCCCACCCCTAATCCACCCCCTTGTCCATCACCTTCCGCCCTTTCCTCTCTTTCCCCCCATGCCCTCTGGTGCCCTCTGACCCCCAGTCTCTAGGAATGAGGGCCTTAATTGGGTCGTACAGGCCCTGAGGAGGCTCCAGATTCCACGCTCCACCTCCTAATGGAAGCAAATAGTCCTCAAGGCAGCGCTTAAAGTAGCTTCACGGACACTTCCTGTCACACTGACATTATACATGTAGACTTACAAAATATGACAGATTTTATGATGATCATGTTGTATACCGCAGCTTTCTGGATTTCACAAATGACTAAATAGGCCCAAGCAGTGTTCATAACTGTTCAGCCGTTATCTGATCTATGCATGGAAGTGCTCGAGCAAAGCATCCACCTCCATCCTCCTTGCGCTCCGACCTCCATCCATTTATCTGTCCCTCTTTTGCTAAGGCCTGCTTGGTGGCCGGTGGTGGTGGGACTGGCGGCCTGGTGGCCCACTTCATGGCTGGCTGGTTAGAATCACAACGAGGTGGGGCGACTGCTTCAGGGTCACTGACTCTGCCGGCCCAGGCACCGGAATTAAGAGCCACTGCGACTAGAGGGGGGCCTCATCCTGAGCCTGCATGCTCAGCCCTCTGAAATGGGTTTACGCCCCACGCTGACCGAACAAACTCTCATTCAGCTCAAAATAGGTTTCTTTGGTGTTTCAGTGTCTCTGTGTGTATGTCGGACACAGATACACATTTGCACACACTTAGACAGCGTGAACAATTCCACATGTAAACCTGAGTGAGCAAAACTCTCCAACATCGCACTTTCTCAGTCTGTATTACCAGTGGATAGAGGAGATAAGAACCAAATATTTGAAGCTGTAGCATTACTCTTCAACTACGCAGCTGTTAATGTTAATAATTAGTAATTTGAATAACATCCAATAAATGTAACTTATTATATATTTCTGTGAATTATGATTTACTTAGGTCTTTAGTCAAGTGTCCAAGAACAGCTGTCACAACTAAAGGATGTTTTGAAGCTAAGGCATGGGCCAGATTCAAACTACGAGTAAATACTTATAAGACAAAGATGGCTTCTGCCAGACGCTGTGTCTTCAGATCAGAGTATTCTGAAGAATAAAACAGTTATCAACGTTTGGGCTTTCTTTTGGTGATTCTATCTGAGAGTTGTGTCTCTCTATGTGGGCAGAGTGAGGCTGGTATAACTTCCCCTTCTGTCTTTCGATCTAGACCAGACTAGATCAGACAACATAGCTTTATTGAGACCAGGTGGGAAAGAAACGTGTGGGTTTGTAGTGTGTTTTTAATGTCAGTGTGCATGAACGTGGATGCTTCCTTCTGTCCTCACAGTATGAATCAGTTTGAGACTCAACCATGGAACAAATGAGGAAGAGATAAAGAGATTGGGAGCAGCTGAGAGAAGAAGATAGGGTTAATTAGAGATAGGGAGAAAAGAAGCAAGGAAGGAAGGAAGATAATGCCCTCCTTACCTGGGTGTCAGTGGGTCGGGTGGCAGCATTACATTCAGTGTCATCCATGACAGCCCCATAAGAGCCAACCACACACTTCACCGCTCGCATCTGGTAGCCTGGCCCACACGAGGTAGTGCACTGGGTTCAAAGAGGGAAAAAAAGGAGTGGTGGGGGAACATTAGCAACAGTGAGCTGAGGAGAAAATGCAGAAAGGGGCGAGGAAGGCAAGCAAAAAACAGATAATTCATCTGAGCCAACAAAGCAACTCCCACACACGAACAAATCAAAAAACTGTAAACCAGGCATAGCAAATAAAAAGCCTTCTTTTACCCCTCCACTCCCCTGACAAACATCCCAAGATCTCAGTTTCAAGCAGATAAAGATCAAAGATCAAAAACAACCTTTGCTTATATACATTGCACTTGCCTTACTTTTTTTCAGCTATAGCCAAGTCAGAGGGTACCAGCCCACACTCTCTTCTGCCTCACTGCCACCAATGAAACAGGGTCAAACTTCTATGGCGGCAACTTCAACTACCGTTTGACCACGCTTCATTAAACAACTTCAAATATACTTTAACGTGCGCACATCCTCTGATGGGGGAGAGGGGGGCACGAAAATATCTCACATTTTTGGGTTTTCAGTTCTCTGTACACACACACAAATGAGACCGAGCCTGCTCACACACACACTATATAATGTATGCATAACCCTATATAATGTTTTGCAGACAAACATGCCTACCCAGATCTTCCATAGATTTTGTATATTTATTTTGGCAGGATGTGCTCTGTATCTAAACAGACGAGAGAAAAGGGGACAGTGCTAAATGATGAGCTTAGTTTATCTGTGTTCTCCCCTTGGTTTACATCTGGAGAGAATTCATCAGAGAAGCAAAATTAGTTGTAGACATCAACCTCTGTGCTGCTTCTACATTTACATTTATTCATTTAACTGACGCTTCTGTCCAAAGCAACTTACAAATGCTATATGTCAGAGGTCACATCTCTGGAGTAACTACGGATGAAGTGTCTTGCTCAGCGACACAGTGGCGAATGTGTCACAGTGGGGGATTGAACCCAGGTCTCTCACACGAAAGGCATCTGTGCCATCACCTCCCAGTATTACATTAACTTAACTGTCATTGCAACAAGTGCTGAGACAACAATGTAGATTAGCAACCAACCACAGTGCATGTGCAGGGTAATGTACATATGTATAGAGGTAATATATAAATAATAATGAGGGGTAGATATTACCTATATATAAAGAAGAGTGGCTGCAGATCATGATACCCACAATAGTCTCTTAAATGCATTCGAAAAAACACCACTTCATGTTCTGATATGAAGAATTATATCAATCACAGCTGTACAATACAGTATTGTAAAGAGCACCCAATATGGCTTATGAAAGTGAACTTTCCAATCATAGACCAAACAGAGTTATCATCTTTCCCACTGCATCAGTACCCACCCTCTTTCCCCACAATTTTTGACAACAAAGTATGGTGCATAATATACACTATTGTTAACACTCACTTGTCCCCAGGGTCCAACCTGCCAAGAGGCACACTCCTGCTGCTGGCATGTCTGCACAGACTCAGGTTTTGCTGAGCCACAAAAGCGGTCATCTAAACGGTCCTCACCAAACTGACACCAAGTCTGACGGTGCTTATAGCCTTTCCCGCACGTCACGAGGCACTGAAAGGACAATATTTCAGGTTTTAGAGCTAGATACATATACAGCATATTACACGAGCACCGGTTGTTGTTCATATCAGAGGAAGATCACTTGGTGTTGTGGAGAGCGGGATATGAGGATTACAAAACAAATGGCAGTTGGAAGGGACCAAAAGACAGGGCAAGAGTGTTTATTTATGTGCGAGTACAGTGTGTATGTATACAGTGCAGTGTAGGTGTTTAGCAGAACCACATGGGAGATCTGAAATATTCCTGGAATGCAGCCCAAATCTTTGCAAGCTCCTCGCTCTGCAAAGTGTAAACTGTACAGCAGTTATTTACGATCTTACCCTGCAATCAGTGATTTCCCAACACTCACTATAGTGGAAGGAGAGGACTGGTCAACTCTCCCAAAGTTGAGTCATGCACAATCAACACTAGGATTTTGCATTTGACCGAGATCACTGCTGGCTTAAAATAACGGTATTTATACTGAGTCTGTTTCTCTTTACATTGACGACACCCAGCTAAGAGATTTTAAATTAAACATTCAGTGCATATGCCATCATCTCCTCATTTGCTTCCTTTATATGGACCACTATATGTGAGCAGTAAATATCAGACTGGTCAAAGAGAATACAATAATGGCAGAACTGACCTCAGACCAGTCACCGGTCTTCCATTGTGGACACAGGAAATCATTGCAGGGTTGGGCGGTCAGCTTGTCCCTTTGACTGCATTTGCTCTCATCACTGCCGGCCTCGGCTGCCTTTCGACACACTGCCCCTCGACGGCGGGTGCCCCCACCACAGCTCTTGGAGCACTGCAGGACAAATGTTTGAACATCAACAAGTGTAAACACATATACACAGCCCCTGATAAACCTTGACAAACATCTGGATTATGCTCACACACAAACACAACAATCTTACCTCTGACCAAGGCGAGTACTCCCAGCCACCGGGGTTACAGTCTCCATGGCAGCCTTCCTTATCATCAGGTTTGCGCTGACCACTACAGTAGCGATCATCAACCTTCTGGGTCTTGCCATCTGCACGGCTGATTTTGGCACAATATATTTCCAGGGTACGATATCCAAGGCCGCACTGGGCCGTGCACTCACTCTTACGAGCCACATGCCACCTGCATCAAAGGTGAAAGGGCAAATCCTTGTCAGTATTTTCCAAGTAATGACCAAGTAAAGAAAGAGTTGACTGGTTCATTTAGCTAGTAAAGGTTGGCTCAACTGATAATACAAACCTGAGTTCACATTCAGTGTTGCAGGGCTCAGTGATGACGGCCGGTCTAGCTGTACCGTGACACCTTTGGTCTGACACCACCACCCTGTCTGACTCTCTGCTACAGAGAATCTTCCGCTTGCGCTCTCCTAAAAAATCAAAATTCTCTTAATAAATTCTAAAGCACCATATACCAAGCAAGAGTTCGGTACCCATGACAGTAAGTTTGTAATGTTACCTCCACGTTACAAGTACAGATATTTAAGAAAATGTGCTGTATACTTAGGTTTAAAAAAGGTAACTTATTTATGTATATTATTCTTTTATGAGAAAGACACAGAGGAGTATGCAATAATTCATGACTTGAGTTGCAATCTCTTTTTCAAAACTTTATCCTCAAATGAAACTCCACTACCTTTCACTGCCTGACCTCAGCTTCTGTAAGACCCTGCAAGTACTTATCTGGGTCAACGGAACAGCTTGCTCATGTACAAAATAGATCATCGTAGCGTTGTAATGAATACCAGCAGCAGTGTGTGTGTGCTTCACCTTCTCTTGTGTTGACATCCCAGCACTGAATCACAGTGCACCAACTGTACAGTAGGGGAGAGAGATTTAAGCCTCATGTGGCTCCGGGAAATAGATTCTCTATCAGTACCTCATGTTACCAAGTTTTGCAGCTTAGTGCTATGAGAGCTTAGTGTGCCCCATACTGCCAGAAAAGCGCTATAAATTGGAAAATCCAAAAGGTGCTGAGGGCATTGCATGTTTGCTGTTTATCCTGCTGTGTGAACTCATTGGTTTGTCTTTGGAATTTACTGTTGGTTGTTCAAGCAGGGCAGTGTCAAGAAGTGGAAAAAAGAAATTCTCAGACAAAGTGTTTGAGTCAAAACACATAACAGGTTTTCGAGTTTACCTGCAATCCGCCTCTGCACGCCCACATACTCCGAGTCATATCCAGAGTCATGCCAAAGAAGCTAATCTGCCACAGCATACTATGAGGTCGAACTTTAATCACTTGTTCCAAACCTATATGTCTGGCAGGAACTTGTCAAGTTTAGCCAGACAATCCTCTCTCTCCTATGCCTCTGCCTCAGTGGTTCCCACATCTCCTCTCTCCATTCCTTCCATGTTCCATCTTTACTGTCACCACACCATTTATCACTGACCACTCCCATCACCTCACTGCGCCGACCCCTTGTGCCTCCCCCTCACCTTGGCACAGGCGGCTGCACTCCTGCCAGGGCCCATAGGCATCCCAGAAGAATTGCTGCGGTTTGTCCTCTATGGGGATGTTAAAGGAGTACCTGACATCTGGGTTGTAAAGGTTGCCCACAGATAGCACCTGGTGAAAATGCAGGCAATGTGATATGCATTATAATACTGTTCATACTTATAATGGGTTTTTAACATAATGGATTGCCCACATACCCCAAAGTTTCTTTTCTTGTGGTGAAGTCTGTGGAAGCTTTTTAGCTTGTGCATGCAAAATATCTAGCTTTGCATCTCCTGCGAAGCAAACAAACGCATCACGATAAGGATTTTACCTGGACAATAATCTCCTCCTCGATGCGGTCAGTACAGTTGATTCTCTCAATGACGTGGTCAGAGCCACTGTACTCGATGACAGCGTTTCCTACTTTGATTTCCCTTTTGAACATGCTGACCACAAACTCTCCGTTAAGCAGGAACTCTCCACGGCTATTTGATATGGCTGCAGGGGGACAGAAAACAACATTACTGTTGTTAAGTCACTTACTGTGCTCAATCCCACTGAAACAGAGAGCCAGAATGAGCAGTATTCAATGTAAGAGCCAACTAACTACAAAACAACTGCAGAAAAAATTTAAAATTATGAAATTCTGTGTGAAAATGATTGGTCTAACTAGCTAAAGTAGGGTTAGAGTTAGGGTACTTTCTATATGTGACAGGGTAGCTTAGCAACACTATGGCTCATTTTCATTTACAGTAAGGCTGATGTAGTAGGCAGCAGTAAAGCCTTATTGGGGTAAAATAATCCTCTGTTCCTGGAGAAGTCCCATCAAGGGGTGTCCTGTTCTGTTCAACAGCCAGTCTGCTGCACTCATTCACTCTAATGCGATTATGGAGCTAATTTCCTGCCTTTACTTTCCTCGCCATTTCACACATTACACTAATATGACCGTGGAGAGCGGCCCTCATTCCGGCAAATTCGTCTCCACGTTGGGCCCCTAATGACTATGCCCATGCACTAATACATAGAAATACACACACACATACACGATCACGGGTGACAGCTGAAGTTTGTTTGTTCAGAAGTTTTCATGGCGGCATATCATCAAGCAAACACACACACACCGATATGCAGACATACACTTGTTGACCTTGATAGAATGGTAGCCAGAGGGCTATCTGAACTCATATATTAGCACACTTGTGCCAACAAGACATGCACACTAATAGCTGACAAAGCAGCCATATCCAGACTGACAGGCAGGCATATGGTACAGAAAGACACACATTTACAGAACCAGAGAAAACACACACTTGCACACACACACAGAGACACACACACAAATGCTTATAAACCAACTGACCTTGTTGGAATGATACCCACAGGCCTAATTCTGGCTCATTAATGTGTAAGCATGCACACTATATGCCAACTCCTAAAGTTTGCAGTACATGACATAACACTAAAAGCTGAACACTGTCATCCACATAAACATGCAGGCAGAGATGCTTTCAACAGCGCATTGCTCAAGATATGGTTGGAAACAGTATTTACAGTATTGGATATGAGGAAAAACAATGAAAGTATTACCAGTGCTTTCTTTTCAATGAAATGCCAGATGTCTTACCGAGGTAGTTGTCATCCTCCGGTTTCCCTGAGTAGCTGTGTTGTCGCACATCTATATTTGTAGCACCACTGGGTATTCGCACTACTTCATTGTAACCTGCAAATGGCATGAGTCGTGGGTTTAGATCATTAGTGTACTGAGTTTATGCCTACGTCAACAGGTGAACCCCACTCTTAGTGCTATTCAATCTGAAGACTGAGCACGTATGTAAAAATGTGTTGAAGAGAATAACAACAGCGGCTGTTATTCTTATTTGCTGAAAGTGAAATGACAAGATAATAAAGAGGCTGTAGCTCACCATAGCGGACGATGTTGAAGGTGCCTGCCACAGTTTTGCAGGAAGAGTTGTCACCTCCGCACACGCCACACTTGTCCCTCCTTGCTTTAGAGTTCAATACGTGGTCACAGCCCGCTTGCTGCTCAGTAAAGAGATAGAAGGGAGGGGATAAATTAAAAATAAAAAAGGAAATGCCAGGAGTCATATAAATGGTAGTAATAGGAAAGGGACAAAAGGAGGGAGAGTGGATAAGAAGTTTGAAGAGCAAGGGAGAAGATCGGATGGAACATAAAGGTGAGAAAGAAGAGAAAGATGTGCAGACAACATTATATGACTGTGAAGCCGACAGTGAAGTCTGATTTCTGATTTTTTAAAAGAAAACGTCTTTAGCTAACGTCTTTAATTCCAGTTACTTCGCAAATGTTCAACACTGATTATGAAAGAAAGATTCAGACTGAGTGACCCTTGAAATAGTTCAATCAGAACTTATTGAGTTATAGCCATGTCACTGACACCCATCTGAAGAAATTTCCTTCAAGAAACCACACTGGAAATTGCACAAGCTGCTCAGCTTGCAATTGGCTGTAGCGAGAGACATGCTTGATTTTCTATAAAGAATGAAGAGCTTAGCTTTAGTGCCACAGCATGGATCGAAATCCACTTGCCAAGGCCAGGAAGGCAAGTCACTGAACCACAATCTAACCAAAACACTGTGTGTGTGGTTTAGAGTGTACACAGAGAAACCCACTGCCTCTTTCAAGAAGTATATTGATGTTTATGGTATGTTAGTGATCAAGCTTTCAAACTAAAACTCTATCTGTCACGGGTTTGAGGCAACAAACACAGTTTGGTTTGGCAAAGGATTGAAGTGATCTTTGAAAATATTGTCTAAAGAAATATTAAAGAAATAAAAATGAAAAGAAATAGAAATTATTATATCCACTCCACACACAGTGCAGGAATGGTCACCATTAGAACCCATAGTTATGATTTCACATAAGCATTTGAAACATGCAGCCGAGTGTCCTAAACGAATAAGAGTTAGGAACCTCACCCTGCACAGGCCCTGGACACAGATGTCGTTGGTATCGGGTCCGCATGGCGTGCCATCAATGACCCTGTCCCTGAGCTGATAGTAAGCTGTGCTGCCGGCCACCCTGCAGAACAGCTTACACCTGTCCTTCATCAGGACTGACAGAGGAGGCAAGACAAAGACAAACAATTAACACCAATTGGTGTCAATATCAAAGTTACATTATGTCTATTATGACTGGAGAAAAAAAGGATTCTCACTTCCGCTGTACTTGGGCACCCAGCGAACATTAGGAGGTAGACCGTTGATGTTGAAGTGCCTGCCATCGAAAGCCGCACATTGCTCCTCCCTGAAGTCCTTCTTCTGCTTGGAGCAGGGCTCAGAGTTACAGGAACGAAACTTCATTCGGCGTCCCACACAATACATTCCTCCATTTCTGGGCCTGGAAGCAAGATTGAGGAAGTGAACGGACCAATCACTGATCTGATTCAGAAAACATCTTTCCTCCACAGATGGCCACCATCACACACCGTGCATATGCCATTGGCATTGCTCTCAATCTGTTAATCTATTAAACCAGGATGAAAGGCAACATCAAAATTGATTTCTTTATTTACCAGGAAACAACCCAGTAAGATCAGCCATCAGAGGGTCTGTCTTAATGAACACTAGCTATGGAAAGAATTCCCTTCAGGAGGCTTGATCTATGCAACACTGACTTTGGCAGCTAGGATGGAGACATGGTCCACTAGGCATGCATGACTACAAAGAGAGAGAATGCTCACACGGGTCGGTTGCATTCGCGCACGGCAATCTTGATGCCCCCGCCGCATGTCCGTGAACAGGTACCAAAAGGACTCCAAACTCCCCATGCCCCTTCCACAGGTGTGGCGTCATGCTCTTTTGCTATACACAGGCCGTGTTTGCAGTGCTACAATGAGTGAGAAACAGAAAAGAGACATGTCAGATGAATGAAGAGAGCAAAGAATACGGGAGAGGAAGAGAATGGGGTGAGCGAGTGAAAAAAAAAATAAGAGGAAGAGAGAAAAAAATCAAAAAGAGAGAGGAACAGACAGAGTGAGCACATGAAATCTTATCCATCGAACTGGCAACACATCTATCTGCTCTCTTGTGCTTTGATGCTAATCTGGGAGAAATTATACAGTGAAGCAAATGGAAAAAAGACAAACCGAAAAAGACATTTCATGGCCAGGTCTGGCTGGACAGAAGACAAGGAAACGTCACGCACATAGTCAATAAATATATCTCAGCCCATAACAGGAGGATAATCTTACACTGTTCAACAAACAGACTCCAGCTTAAGTATTTAGTCTGTTGCACTCTGGCATGGCATGGGATGAGAAGTTGGTGTAAACATGAAAAGGTTTCAAAATGTGTGAGTGTGTGTGTGTGTGTGTGTGTGTGTGTGTGTGTGTGTGGATCTTTGCGTCTTTGGACTTCATGTTGCTTTCATGTTCTCTCAGTCTTAGTGGCAGGAAGCGAGGGGTTAGTGAGAAAATCCTAATTAAAAGCTACACTAAGACAGAGAAACCTCCATCATTTACAACTTCACACCACCTACTTACATGCCAGCCATGTTCAATTACTAGAGCTTTTTTGGAAATGTGTTTTCTTTTGTCATTTTTGCGCTCTGTATAAAGGAGAAGATTGAGGAGATGATGGCCTGTGAACAATTTTATGGTCATGAGTCAGTGAAAAAGTTACAAGTTCAAAACAAGGAAATGTGGTGAGGATTGTCAGCTCAAAACACAGAACAATATGAGTATTAAACCATAATGTAACGGATAAAAACGTAGCAAACCCATGGTGTGTTCACATGTTTCCCCTTTACACGTTCATCCCAAACGAACAAAAGGTTAATTTTCTTACTTCTTGCTCCTGAAACTTTTTAACTGACAAAAAAAAGTCTTCCTCCTTCACTTTTTCCTTTCTCTAAGCATCCGCCTTTGTTTCCACATGACACTTACCTTTCCAGGGGAGCAGTCAGTGCCGTCTGCCCACGGCATGTGCTGGGTCCTGCAGCCCCGCTGGGCACCCTCTGGACTGGTGCACCACAACCGCCGACACTGGGTCTGAGAAACACACACACGCACACACACACACACACACACGAAAAAAAAAAAGTTGAGACCATTAGAATATACGGCACATAAATGTCACATTAAATAACATCACTATAGACAACTATTTTAAATATGGACACCAATAGGCAGACATCCAATTTATTGCACATAATTATGCCAGAAGGTGACACCATACAGTAAGCCCTAATGCACTTTCTGTCTGTGGTGAAAACATTTGATAAGAAAACTATCAAACAGTGCTTAAGTATGTCACACATATTTTGGAGAAATTACTTTAGTAATGATTGTAAAACAGATTATTAGACAGCAGCTGGATGGTTTAATGTCCTGATTCCACCTTTCCTCACATTCATGTTTTACGGAGTTTTCAACAGAATTTACAGGTGCTGAGATTCAACTGGTTTTAGTTTGCTTGTATATCAGAGAAAACTATCAGTATACGTTAAAGGCTTAAAATTTCAGCTGGGAACCTTTGCTGCACATGATCATAACACAAGAGGCTTCCGTCAGAGACCTACATGTGCACCATAACAATTTAGATTTGCACACCGACTCCACTTACCATATAAGGGCACACCTGAGTTCCCGGCCCAAATATCAATTCACACTGTTTATTGACGTTGTATATCCGTCCAGGCAGCTGCTGCGACAGACTGTAAGGCCTAGAAACGGGCTCATCGAGCAAGCACTCACCATATCCTGTGCTATTAAGAAATAAAAATAAAACGACTTAAAGGAAAAAAGGGGAAAACAAGAGACACAAACAGACAGAAAACACACTCAGTACACCCGGAGAGGTCATTTTTACCTGTACATACACAAAACAGCTTTCTCAGTGTCTTGACAGATATCTGTTTATATTCAGTCAGCTATACGTAGTAAGTGTTGGTGATATCTGGAGGTGGGGGATGCAGGGAGAACTTTGGATAGTTATGGGTATGGAATACCAGATACTATCCCATTACTCTTTACTAGAGTAGGAGTTCCCTGGTCTTTCTCAGTGGGGTGAGGAGCCTTTGGAAGAGAGGAGACCAGAGGCTGCAACAGACCTAATAAACGATGACAGTTTATTTGCGTTTAAGCCTAAAAATATGTCTGTTGCTGCCAAAAGTGGGGGAAACTGCATATAGTATGAATACACAGCACTCTGTGTGTGTTTATGTGTTTAAGAAACATACTTCTGAAATCTCTGAGATTCAGTTTCATAAATACAGCATCTTTAAGAGGATATTTGGCCAGAGCTCAGTTAAAGTGTAGTTATTTTTACTGGACTTTACTACTTTGCATATCCTATTTCATTTCAGGCTGTTTGAGTTGTTCAGAGGTTTTCTTCCTTAACAGCAGAAAAACATAATCTACATGATCTAATCCCCATGCATGTTTGGAACAAAAAAAGAGAATGACATACTCGAGGAACTCGGTGATGTACTTCCTGCTACACTTAGACCACATCCAAGGGTTTGTGTTGTAGTTAAGTGTGGGAGCCATCACATGTTGCTGAATCTTGACTCCGTCCTCCTTGCACTTGTTACTGTCGTCATGAGGCATGTTGAACCTGGCAGAGTAAACAGAAAAACAAGTCCAGGTATTATAAAAAATATTATAGTAACAAGGGAAGTACAGCGAACCGAAAGATTTCTTTCTTTCCCTTATCTAGTAATAGATCTGTTACCTGTAGTTTATGTCACACAGAACTGTAAGACCACTGTTGGCTGAGATAAATGTGACAACAGCCAGTATTATGGTGATGAATGCTTCTAAATTGCTTCTAAATTGCTTCTGGCTGGGACTTTTTAAAAAGTGCTTCTCAAAGCAACAAAGACAAGACTCCAATTAAAAAATTGTTTTTCTTTGCGCTTCAGTGAGTTTCATTTGTTCCGCCACATGTTATAAATCTAAACATTGATTCTGTATTTCCGCTGTCATTGTGTTATTGTTTTTTGGGAAACCCATTCACAGGTTGCAGTTGAAAATAATGCATTTGTATTTCTTATCTGTGGGGAGAAACCAGCACAACATTGAATGCTTTAAATGACATGAATACTGGGCAACGGACATAGCAGAAAAAATGTAGATGTGAAAATCAGAGCAGTGAGAAACATTCCAGCTCCTGCATTGCGAACAATAAGATCCTGGTTGGTGGTAGACAGGTACAGCACCACACTGCTCGCAGCCGGCCCTCTGAGCTACTCAGCTCCCCACCTGACAGGTACCATATAACACTGAGCTCTGGGGCTAAGCTGCCGTCAAGTATGTTGTCACCACTTGAGGCGGATAAACGTGGAATTAAACAATCCCACCTTTTGTTTGGTGGTGAGAAGGAGCATTTGTTGGAGATGGTCTGTAACAGTCTCCACTGTAGAAAGCTAACCCCCTCCCTTCCCCTCCCCAAGCTCTGTCTGACTCAGGACTTTGGACAATGCAGAGTCTGCTGAAGGCTAGTGGTCAATAACCAATGTTTTTCCCTTAAATTCTGAGAATCCAATTTGCAGACTCGCACACTCTTTTATCTTCCCTCTCAAGATGAAAGTCGGGTAAAAATTAAAAGATGTGATCAGAAACACACAAAAAGAATCAGAAAATACTTGGAAACCAAAAGGAATGTACGGCTGTTGTGTCCAAATATGCAAGATTCCTTGATCTCCATCTGCTGGTCAGGCATGTGGGGATTCCTAGAAAGACTTTTGAAGCTCTACCAATGCCTCACTGCAGCCAAAATGTTCACAAACTACGAGTGATGACAGTACTTGAGGTGAATAGTCAGTGATGTGCTTACACATGACCAAGTTCATGGGCGATGGTGAATGCAGTGCTAAGTCCGTTGTCCTCGCTGATGCTGCAGCTCCTGTACGGATCACACACCGTCCCCAACTCTGCAAGTCCTTGAAAACAAGAAAAGAAGAGGCTCACTTTAGTTTTAACAACCTTCAGTAACAACCTTTATAATTTGCCATCATGATCATACCATCATGAACATGTGACGTACAGATGTAGTTTATAGTAGTAAATCCACTTACCTAAGGTATCACACTTGTCCCTTGCTCTGCAGATGTCCTGCCTGTGGTGCAGACACACATAATAGGTCATGGTCAAGGGCACAGAAGAACATTCCCCCCAACCTTCAGGGGATCCTCCTTATTTAGGTTGATTTATAAACTGCAATTCCATTCATCATGAATCTGGATCCCATTTGATGCAACTGATTCTCCATATACTTATTACAATGTTATTTGGTTGTTCGAAAGCCCTAAAAACCTGTTCAAAGCATATACTGTATGCAGCAAGGAACTTGATCATTTGGTCATTGTCTTGCACCTGGTGATTAGGATGGCAGTGTCGTGATGGGAATGGTGGTTATCATCCAGGATGTTCTGGCTCTGCTGCCAAATGCAGAAGTTCTTTAAAGTGGTCTGTGCATTAAATGAAATGACTGGACCATCCTGAGAATTGAGAAATAACCAAAGGTATCATTTCATTGATAAGTATGTACACCACATACTTGCTGAAAGGCTGAAAGTATGGAGATCGAAGCGGTCTTACCAGCTCGTTGTTTATTATGACTAACTTTACAATCACAATGTTAATCAGGTTGCCAATGCTGGGGTCTTTGTAGATGGAAGACACCTGAATGAGGGAAACAAAACATAAACTCAAAACACATTTTGAAGACTAGTTTTAATATTAGGATCAGTAGGTTACAATATTTTATTTAATGTAACCCAGCTGAAATTTGACACAGTATATTTACTGGTAACTCTATCGTGGACTGCCTTCCTGCAGTTTCAGGCAAGTACAGCGGAATTTAGTTGATTGGAAGATCAAGTTGATAATAGCCTGAGCCCCTGTGGAGAAGGCAGCCCTTGCCAAAAACAGAATATAGGTCATCTTAGCCTCCCCCCTGAGGTCTGTCGGCCCCAGGCGCCTGCAGAAGTTTGTATTTGAAGTGCCCGAGAGTATGCGGCCTATGTGACATACCTGAGCTTATTTTTAACATTCATCAAAGCTGTCAGGCAGGCTCTACCTCAAGCTGCCCTCTCTTCCCCCTGGCCGTTTGAAAGTGGTGTTTACCCCTGCCCTATGCTGCCCTTTTCCCTCCCACGGCCCTCCTCTGAAGGCTGGCTGACTGACTTGCAGCACGAACAGCACAGCAGAACAGGTACATACATTTGGTGCACATGTGTAGCTGCTTTCTGTCCATATATATAATATAAGTATACAGACGCATAAACACACTTGCTTTTCTCAGCCAAACACCTCCACTGACCAAACATTCTCTGCTAGAAGCAATGAAGCCATGTGACAGAGCAGAACTTACTATGGACATCAATGTGAGTATGTAGTGCTGTAGGTTGCTGCCATGATGCTCCACCATTTTGCTGTCGGCCACCAGCATGACTTCAACAAAGCGCGGGTAGGAGAGGAAGCGCTTTGATCTCCTGTGAGGTCCTGAGTCACCACTGCTATCATTTGATGGTCTAGCGCTAGCACTGCCGCTCTCTGATCTGAGCAAAGCATCTCTGGCCAGGCCGGCACTCAGTGACGCCACATCATTGAATATACCAGCACCTACCACAGGGGCTGCATCGGGCACAGTGGTCACCCCAGCTACTGGCCTTCTCTTAAGCTTGTGTCTCTTATGTCTGTGTTTGTGTCCTATAGAGAGAAGTCAGAAGGAATGGAGCATGTGTAAATATACAAAGATGGAGGGATGACGGGAAACACATTCGGTTAGAGAAACAGACAACGTATGAATCAAAGTTTGTTGTGACAATTTGTACAATATAGCTGAACTTGTGGTCTTTAAAGGTGGAGATACATGAGGTGAGTTGGCTGCCTGGAAGTGGGTTTTGTTCAACTATGTTGCTGCTTATTGTTGCTCAAAGAGTGGGTTGACAAATGAACACTGCCTGGAAGGCCTTTTATTTCTCTCTCCCTCCTTTTTCAGGAGAGGGGAGAGAGAAGGGCAAAGAGTTCAGGCTAGGTAAACCTGGCACCCAGCCATAAGGAAAACTGGAGCACAAACTGCCGGCAGACACACCAAAAGAAGGCAGTTCAAAAACTGGGCATCAAAACGTCTCAACACTGAGAGGAATTAAGTCTGATTTTAATCATGACATGGCAACAAAACTGCTGAGTGCCAGTCTTTTTTTTTGTTTTCTCATCACATGCAGATCACCCTTTCTGGACCACCAGCAATGCGTCACCACCTAAACACACACTAACAGTGAGCTGGACAATACCACATTAGTGGATCTACTTTCAGTATACATTATTTATGTCTCTGATCAAAAAACTTCAAGACTTACAAGGTAACAATGGAACTTTGTTGTAAGGATGAATCAGTCTTGGCCAAAATGGCTTTTAGTCAAATGTATGTTCCTTCAGGCTATGATATCACTCTCTTTCTCTCTCTCTCTCTCTCTCTCTCACACACACACACACACACACACACACAAATATTTTGGTACAGAGTGAAACCAAATATCTGCACAAAGAAAAAATATTTATTTTTAAGATTTATTTTCTTAGTTGTGATTATTTGACAGTTTCAAGTTGGCATGACTTTGCTATTATACAATTTACACTGCATGTGCATGGCAGTGGGTCTACCCAACTTTCTTATCAAAGAGGCAGAGGAAGTGCAAGAGTCAACAGGAAGTTCAGCCAGTAAACTGAGATGGGATGATACAAGAGTGAACTTCCAAATGAGTTTTCCTGTGTGAGAGTTGGAAAGCTTCCACACTACTGTAATGTAGCTGCAGGCGATGCACTGTGCAGGCTGTGACATGATATGTGACCCGAGATAGTTTCACACCATATATCACTTTAATCCCGTCTTCTATTTGGAGCCGACTAATGGAAAAAATGTCCAAATCACATAGTGCCATTCTATTACCATATTACAATTATAAACAAAACAATTGAATGGTTAACAATTTAATATTATTTAATCAATTATAATATTTCCTTTTAAGACTTCATTATTTTTATTTTCCATTTTTCTGTAATTTTACAGTAATAAAATCTGGCATCCTTTCAAAACCTTCATCCATATCCAGACACACTCAAAGGTTTTTCTTGTTTTAACTAGATAAGCTACATATGATTCTACAGTACCATGCAATGATTAGTGTAATAGATTAGTTGCTATTACATAATCAGTTCCTGTGATAGTGGAGACTTTGGGGGTAGTGCAATGATTACTGCTTACATGTGTGGGAACCAAATTAAAGGTAACATAATGCATGCACATACAAAGAGTAATTTCTCTACTCGCAAGCCACGTGTATGCCATGAAAACACTTGCAAGAACTTACATGCACAGGAACCAACCACATACACATATATCCCCTGGGAAGTCCCTCCATAGATGCAACAGTGTGCAGTTTAGTTAGAAAGAGAACACTTAGTGACGGTTCAACTGGAGCAGATATTTAAAGAAGATGATTGGCTAGAGCACCTCAGTGTCGCACAGTATTTGCATGCATGTATACCATCATGCAATACACCATACCTGAAGTGTCACATGCTGAGTTCTCCTCAGATGTCTGTTGTTTCTTGGGTGGGCTCTTCTTGTATACAATATGAGGTTTTGTGTGTTCCTCTTCATAGTGTTCTCCTTGATAGCTGTGTAGGGGTTCCACAAAATACTCCCCTTCTGGAGACCTGAAAGTGCCAAGCTGGATAGCAGAAAAAATGCATAGTAGTTAGTCTCCATCCATTCATCCATTTTCTGTAAATGAATATTCCTTTACAGTAACAACATAACATGGGGAGGACTTGCAAAATCTACACAGACAGGACCAAGGGGAATATATAGTTTAAAAAAAATTGTAAATCAGTGAGCCGCCATACCACTCTAATGAAAACATTTATAGCAAGCTACAGTGGAATGTGGCTAATTTACCATTCATTAGAGAAAATAAGCAATGCCAACACCCGAGGGCTTTGATAAAATTATGAAATAAGTGAATTTGCATGCATGTAAGAATGGTACCAAAACAGCAGAAAAAAGGATAATAGTGCCTGTGATGCTTATCAGGAAAACAGTGAGACTGTATGTTCTTGGCAAGCATGCTGAAAGCCTTGTTATATGTATTTCACATGGCACGTTTAATGTGACTGGCTAACTTGGAGGTCTGTGACTTTCCAGATAAGGTACATGCCAACCCAAGCACATTTCACTTGTTGCTCATTGTTTGTGGAGAATCATCATGGTCAGCCGTGGGGGCTGACAAAAGTTGAGCACAATTATTTTTGGCACAAATCATATTTATAATCCCTGGTAATAAAGTATGACAAAAAATGATCATTAGAAAAACATTAAATTCTCCTGCATGTGCAAACATTTGCAGCAGGGTGGGCTGTTCTTCAGCAAGGGGGCACAGGAAGATGCTTCCTGCTTACATTTCCTTGAAGAAGACACTATTCCCATTATTGGGCTTGGAGCTGCACTTTGATTGACCTGGAGAGTTGGCAACGCAAAAGAGAATCTCCCTGTATTATTTTAGGATGTGCAGAAATAAAATGCAATTGCGGCCCTCAGCAGCATTGTGCTGTATTTTAGAATAAATGTGCCCTCGGAGAACTTGAATAAATAAGACGATATGCTCCATAAACGTCAGCTCAACTCCCTAAAGCTTTCTGCAGAGCAGAGCGTTCAGAGCGCTTTTTATTTGATGTCATTGTCATTCGGTCAGAAATTTACCCCTTACTCACATCTGTCACGTCGCTGTGGCTTTCTATGGATAAACTCGGAGTGCACTTTTGCTCACTACAAAACGCATGCTTCAGCAAGCCTGGGAGTGGGACCAATTTGTCGTGACGTCAGTACCACCCGTACTCCCGCTGTACGAGCGTGCGTAAAGACGTCACCGACAACAGGGAGAGCAGGGAGAGAGGCATGGAAGTAAGATTTAGAGTAGACCGTTCATTAAACTTGACTTTAGCCAGTGTACTGGGGAGACTCGCAAGTCAGAAAAGCTGTTAGCTATTTTGAATTATTTAATCAGTGGAAGCACACTACAACAGGATCCTTGCACAAAAAAAGCGTTAACAAATCATGCAGTCTCAAAATTATTTTTCTGAAAATTGTTTTCAAAATCAATTTCAGCCTCACTTACTTGTGAACAAAATATTTACACAATGTTTTATTCTTTACTGAGATAAGCGTATTATTGTATTCTTTCCTAAATACAAACGTGTTTAAAAGCGCAATATGTATGGCTGGTTACGAGAGTTGCACGGATGGGCTATAAAACGCAGGTGGCGCGCACTTTGTGCAAATGTTCATGATATAAAAATGTTGCTAAGGTAATGGTGAAGCAGATTTTCAAGTCCTGTGTAAGCAACACTTTCCCCTAAATATCCATGGAGGAAAAGTAAAACACCCGGTGGTAAAGTCATCACATGCACGGCGAGACTAAACGTGCGTAAAAACTCACCAGTCCGGAGCACAAACTGATGACCGCGGCATGTTCTGCTTGTGCATTTACATGTCCCTTATAGAAGCAGTGCCTTAACTCCGTGTCCTCCTCCTCCTCTACCTCTGCATCTGTTGCAAAATCCGTTATGTTATCTCCTCGGGGTACTCCAAGTACTGTCACGCTGTAGAGAGGTGCGATAAATCCCGAATCCAGCGTGAGGTTGAGGTGATAATTCTGTCCGAAAGCAGATATCCTGTAGTGGATATTTGGCGAGGCCCAGTGATCCGTACTATTGCCGGTGCTCTCGTCCAAACTTCGTCTTTTCCTCTTGAAGTGCACACTGGTTGGAAACTTGTCACCGGCTTCATTCACTCGCAGCGGTGTTACAATCTCATAAGCGCCGATCTCCTCTTTTACTGTGGAATAAAGGCAGAGGAATGACAATGCAATTAAGGATTCAGTAGCAGCCCAATAGCATCGGTACAAATCAAAGAGCCCAGATGTGTTAATCGATAGATTATGATTTACAAAGTAATGTCTTCTTTCTTGAAAAAAATGTTGTTTTACGGCACTGCAAGGAAATGAATGATAGCCAGCCAGTGGAGTTTAGGTACTAGAAAGCGCTGCAAGTCATGTGCTTGGCTGAATTCAAAACTCATTCATTCTCTGCCCCCGTGTTAGAAAATAACTCAATGAGGGGGGAATGCGGGGTTGTCAGAGCGGCATACTTTACCTGTGCTTGAATTCAAAAGTAATCTCCCCGTAGATGCAACAACATTTAAGAAATCAGGGAATAGTAGGAACCCCAAGCCCCAGAAGAGCACATGCATGATTGTCCACGTTCAGAGGAAAGCGGCAGCCTGTATTCCTGTAGTAATACTGTATTCCTCCAGTCACTCCGGGCTTTCCGCCTCCGGTCCGCCTGCCACATCCAATTTTATTATCCTCGACTCTTGAGTAGATGATCTCTCGCCGGTGAAGTACACTGCTGGGACGTGAGCGCTTCGCGGATTCCCTGGCAAACATGCATACTGCAGAGAGGGGTGGGCTGCTCAAACAGTCAACTGCGATGGGCTCCGCTGCAAGCCTGTACACCAGCTTTCTCCCCAGCTAGGGGCGGGATCAGCCAGACAAGGTACACTTGTGCTACAGTGAAGCCACTCCCGTTATATACTGTAGTGACAACAGTGGTCCACTTTGGATGATGTGATATCATCATTGACTGGGTTGTTCACAAGTCTATTTGGGTTATTTTATAATTCTAAGTTAAGACCAGCCTATATAGGGTCCATACTGATGGCCCCCAGTAACCATAAAGTGCCCGATTAACTAATTTAATTTGTATGCAGTTCAATTGTATGCAAGTTCTTATATAAACTAACATAGGTACATACTTTCAATAACCTCAGGTTATAGAGGGGCGGGCTTTTAGCACAGTGTGCAGAGCAGATCAGTGACCATGGCAGTTAGATCGGCCCATATAGAAAATGCCTTCCCTGGGGCCACAAGCGAGATAATCCGGGCATGGCTGTATACTTAGAAGTTCAAGGGATCACAGAGTGACAAAATGCAAACTGGCAAACAGCGTAGCCATATACATTAGTGATCTGAGGTCTTAAGTAGGTGCAGGAAAAGGTATTGTGTAGGGATAATGGTAATAGTTTTATGAGCTATATTCTCCTCAGCAGAACAATGCTGCAGGCTGTATGGAAGCCTTTGTTATGTGGAGGATCAAAGTGTGGGCTATGCAGTCTGTCTCTTGTCCCATTCATGTAAAAAAGCCCATAGCTACAGACAGAACACATAAGTTGTTCTGCTAACTTTTAAAATATATTTTAAATCGGCATGTGCACTAGAGCCAGGCTGATAAATTGTCTATTAACATGGCAGCTACTGTATATCAGTATCATTGTCTATGTTGGCCGATAAGTAAAAGGAGAGAAATGCCAGAAATATGTTTGTGGTAGTTTAGAAACACACAATCACATAGTTTGTCCTTCAGAGACCTCTTAGAAGTGTATTTTTCAACTGCAAAATGTCCCCTCGCTAGATATGGTGCTAACAGTTATTTAAAAAATAATGTAATATGTATATAAAATATCAGATTTTTGAAATTTCTAACTACTAATATCCACCATTCATACACCAAGGCACAATGGAAATATGACTTGCCTAATGGAGTTATGTCCTAAAATATTAGGCCTTTTTTATAGCAGACAATTAGACCTTAAGACATAATCACTGTGACACCCACTGAAAACAACAGTCAATTCCAGGTGGACAACTGGCATTTGAATCGCAGAGATATGTAAATGCTAATTTGCTGATTTTGGACTAGACACCTTCTTACATGACATTTCATACTTCTTGACCACTTAGTTAAAAGATGACAACATTAGTCCAATTCTGTCATAGCACTGAGATGTTGGGAGAGCTTTCCACTCTTTTAAATTGTTAGGAGTTTATTTCCTCATTCGTGTTAAAACATGCAATAAAGGTTAAACTGGACAATTTTAGGACTGACCAAGCAGGAAGCTTCCAGTCAGCAATCTGTGGGGAATGCGGAAATCCCTTAAACCTGCATTCTATCACACGGCCAGCAGGGGGCAACTCTTCTGGTTGCAAAAAATGTACGGTTCCATTAGAAATAATGGTAAAATAACCCTACTTCTCAGCTGATTTATTACCTCAGTAAACACTTTGACTTGAGTTTATGGTCTCAGTCGCTAGTTTCAAGTATTCTTCAACACAGCATCATGTTCATTTAGTAAATTATGGTCCCATTTAGAGGAAAATAGACCAGGAAGCATAGTATGCTTCAGGGCGGGATTATCTATGATTGACATGGCGTTACCATGGCGACCTGTCAATCAGGCTAAAGTGACTCGTACCCACAGCACTATGTAAATTTAACCAGGGCTGTTGAAAAAGCGTATTGGAGTTGGCCGTTTTCTTTCTCTGGTGAGTTCATTTAGTTTTAAGTTTTTCGCTAGACAAAATAATCAGCCCTGTTAAAATGACAGTTAACTTGAATTACAGATGCACCTAGCTAAGCAAGCTAGCTAGCTCCACACACGGCCGTTAGCTCCACCATCTTATCCAAATATGGTCACGTCCGGTCCCGCTGGTTGCAAAATATCAACATGGTGGCGCCCTATCGGCCAAACTCAAGGCTTCAAAACGGCAGTCGACAAACCAACGGGTGACATCATGATGACTACGTCCACTTCTTATATCCTGTCTATGGGACTGACATAGCTACTTAGCCACAAGCAACATGGCATACAGACACAGTGGAGACAAACGGTTAGAAAGTCGCAAGTAACTGCAGCATTGCCTAGCAACTTTAAAGTTAAAGACAACTTAGATCTGATAACATTATGTATCAGAGATTACAAACATTTCAGTCACTCAATTGTTACCGAAAGAAGGAAATAATAACTCACCAGAATGTAGGCAGTTAGAGTCTTAGTTACTTATAAGGAGAAAAAAACATTGTAAAAACTTGTGTACAGAAATGACTAATGACTTACTCTGACAGGAAAGAGGTGAGCGAGTCCATGGATGGGTGAGTTCCATTGACGTACCAACTGATGTTAAATCAAAGATTGCATGGGAGTTTTTCACTTTCTGACTGAAATGCTGTTCAGCAGTATTGTGGTCAGTGCTGTCACTACTGCCCTGAAGCTACATTGCAACAGTCTATGCTCCTACATCAGCACTACATATCTGTATACTGCAACTCATTTTGTAGCTTTGGTTTTAGACAAACACTTCAATAATTGAAGTGTCCTGCTCAGTGTGTCAGATGTTCAGTTACTCCTCTGCCTCTTTTAGTGGTAATGGTATGTGTAACAAGTGTAGTTATTTTGTAACGTAGACATGGAGGCGAGGCTCAGTGATTTAGAAGTCTGGCTCCCCACCATGATAGATCAGTCTTTAGCTACTGTAGCTAGCCAGCCCCCGGTAGTCGGTGCGGACCGACCCACAAGAATCTGTGCTGGGACAAATCCTGTTCACTTTATATATGCTTCCTTTAGGCAATATTATCAGGAAACACTCTATAAACCTTCATTTTTATGCAGATGATACTCAGTTATATTTATTGATCAAGCCAGATGAAACTAATCAGATATAGTTACTCTGGGTGGCATCACCCTGGCCTCCAGCACCACTGTGAGGAATCTCAGAGTTATCTTTTATCAGGACATCCTTTAACTCTCACATTAAACAAATTTCAAGGACCGCCTACGTAACGTTGCAAAAATCAGGAACATCCTGTATAAAAATGATGCAGAACAACTAGTCCATGTATTTGTTACTTCAAGGCTGGATTACTGCAATTCCTTATTATCAGGCTGCTCGAAAAAGTCAATTAAGACTCTTAGCTAATTCAGAATGCAGCACGTGTTCTGACAGGAACCAGGAAAAAAGATTATATTTCTCCTGTCTTAGCTTCTCTGCATTGGCTTCATATAAAATCCAGAATAGAATTTAAAATCCTTCTGCTCACCTACAAAGCTCTTAATGGTCAGGCACCATCTTATCTTAAAGAGCTCATAGTACCTTACTACCCCACCAGAGCACTGCGCTCCCAGAATGCAGGGTTACTTGTGGTTCCTAGAGTCTCCAAAAGTAAAATGGGAGCCAAAGCGTTCAGCTATCAAGCTCCTCTCCTGTGGAACCAGGTTTCACTTTGGGTTTGGGAGGCAGACACCATCTCCACATTTAAGAGTAGACTTTCCTCTTTGATAAAGCTTATAGTTATGGCTGGCTCAGGTGAGTCCTGAACCATCCCTTAGTTATGCTGCCATAGGCCTAGACTTCTGGTTGACTTCCAATGATGCACTGAGCTCCACGCTCCTCCTCTTTCTCTCCTCCTATCTCTTTCTACAGTGTTTCTAGCTCTGGAGCTGTAGAGTCTGAATCTGTGGTTGTGAGTTACCTGCTGCCCCTGTGTTCCTGTTCGACACCCTCTGCTACAATTATTATTACCTATTGTTATTATTATTATTTTTTTTTTTTTTTATTATTATCATTAACATTACTATAGCTATCTGTACCATTATACATTCAGTCTGTATCAACATTACCTTTACTGTCTGTACCTCTGTGTGTATATTGTGTAGGTTGCTCTCCCCTACCCCCACCCCCATCCCTCTCTCCCTCTTTATGTCTCTCTCTCTCTGTCTCTCTCTCTCACTCCCTCACCCCCAACCGATCAAGGCAGATGGCCACCCACCCTGAGCAATGGTTCCGCTCAATGTTTCTGCCTCTTTAAAGGAAGTTTTTCCTTGCCTCTGTCGTCTAGTGCTTGCTCGTGGTGGGAATTGTTGGGTTTCTGTAAATAATATCCCAGAGTACGGTCTACACCTGCTCATTTATTAAAGCGCTGTGATATAACTGTTGTTGTTATTTGGTGCTTTATAAATAAATTTGAATTGAATTGAATTAATTGTTCTACTCAAACACAACTGAAACATATACTGGATGAGTGGACAATGCATTTTGGCTGGTTGAATGAGATGAACTTACACAGACATATTTGAAGTGTTATACTAACATAGTACAAGGCAGCAGGTTGCTAAATGTTTATCATCAACCACACTGCAATAAGAGGGTTCAAATCTGTTTTCCCATACATGTCTGAGCAGTGTAAACTCAGATAGACTGCTGGTAGTGATAAAATGTGAATGAATTAATGTACTGTTAACACATTAAGAGCACGCCATGGTAAACACACATGATGAGTCTTATCTTGGAGATAAGACTGGACCTGTTCCCAAACTCACTGTCAAGTAACAAGAAAACATTGCTTACTGAGGGTAGTCTTGTTCTTATCTTAATGATAGCAGTAGCACATAACCAAAACATACTGTATTTCACAATCAGAACATTGGTGACTGAAAGTAACCAAGTTTGACACATAATACATCAACCATAATACATTATCTAAGGATAAGTGTTCTGATCCTATACATCATAGGATTTAGACTTAGGATTTGTTATTAAGGTTATTGTTTTTCCAGAAACAAGTGGAACTGATCTCACCCCCACAGCTGTGAGGACTACAACTAAATGACGTGCAGTGCAAAAGCAGCATCTCTGTCCTGAGTTCACAACTGACTCAATTGGCTTCCATGTTGTTGCTCCACTCACGGCCACATCACTGCAGGCATCTATAGATGTTTCCCGCCTCCAACGAGACCTTATGTGATGATAAATGCTAACAGCTGGCATAGGACTTTACAGCTCATTTACTGTGTACACTTAACACGCACCACCATTAACGAGACTTGGATTTGCAGGTGCATACCCAAAACAAAAGCCTCATATGAAATGCCTGCGGTATCCGAAACTATAAAGAGAGGATGCTGTTTTCCCACTGAGCATAAAACAGGCCAAAAAGCTCTGTTGCCTCTGTCATTATGGTCATTATATGTGTAGGCCTGTGGTGTTGCAAAGGGTCATACTCATTTTTCAGAAAGAACATCATTTCAATAAATTTCACACCAAGTCTTGCAATCGTGACTTTTGCTGTTCACAAAACCAACATCAGCAACTAAACATCCACGGGCCACCCTGTATTTTGCGGCAGTTAGCACTTATTTTCCAGCATGATGGAGGTAATTTGGTATGATCTTAGGGGTCACTTAAATGTTAGCATTTGAGATTAGGAGTTATAATGAGTTACACACACTTAAGGTCCTCAGAGTAGCCTACATAGTCACTTAGAAGAACTCCCAAATCTACTAACCTTTGCACAGGAGCTGATTTTCTTTCTTCCTATGTTCTTCTCGTTATTTGGAAATTTGTCCTCAGGGTACAACCTTAAACTTCAACATGGGCAGCTGTACAGACAAACCCCTTTAAATACAACCTTTCATTCACAATTAGTCCCTTTTCCCAGAACTCTCCATAAAACATTTTTTACAGCACAGGGGTCAAAGGTAAGAGAAAACAGAAATAATTGCCCTTAGGCAGTGTTTTGATGTGCAGAAACTACAACTTTAAGTGGACCGTTAATGCTTTAATGTGTTGTCATAGTCACTGTATAGTTGATAGACACCCTTCAATTCAACTAAGAAAAAATAAATCAGGTTTCTCAATGAATGGCAATTTGACTCCATGAAGTCAGTGCCGACATGTGGCGCTGAGAATGCTTTAAACTGGGGCGACCATCTTCAGTGAACTGACCCTTTTCCGTGTTTCTCAATGGAGCTGTCATTACAGCTGTGAGAGTGTGAGAGTGTGAGAGTGTGTGTGTGTGTGTGTGGTGTGTGTGTGTGTGTGTTCGTTCTCAATGGATGGTCATTGAGGTCATCAGAGTCACCCTTCCTGAGTTGTGCGCAGGCAGCATCATTCAGCTCAGCTATCAGCAGTGCAAACTTCACTTCCTCTCCAGATCAGATAATAGGGAGCGGAAAGCTTGAATGAAGTAGCCAAGCCTGGCCTGGGATTTCAAAGAGATACACTTTAATTGTGGAGCTTTCAAACTCTTGTTTTACTCTGTTTCTCCCTCAGCCCGCAGACTTTCTTGGCCCGGTGAACTTGTCTTCATTACAAGGCAATACCCATGTGTGGTGAATTGGAAAGCCAGCAAATGGTACAGACCATTTAGCCACATGAAGCCAGTTGTTTTGTGGTGTTGTAAAACACATGATGAAGAGTAAATGATGGATAAATGATTGGCTCTGCTTTGAGCTAAATGCTAATGTCAGCTCACTAACATGCTCACAATGAATGTTAACATGCTGATGTTGAGCAGGTTTAATGTTTACCATGTTCCCTATCGTATTGTAGTGTGTTATCAATCTAATATTAGCTAATTAGCACTGACCAAAAAATATGTGGTAATGTCATAAGTTGTGCAGCTTTACTGTCATAAAACAAAGTATTGGAATTAAAATTTTGACCTGATCATTGAATGAAAAGTTAAGGAATTGCCAGTCATTACAATTCATTCTGACATTAATTTGTGCACCAAATGTCACAGTAATCTATCCAAAAGTTGTTGCATTTTCACACAAAACCACAAATGTCAACCTCAGAGGAAAAATCAGATCACCAAAGTCAGGAGGGTGCATCCCCTGGGGACCATGGATGTCAACATTTCATGGGAATCATCTAGTAGTTGGTGAGATATTTCAGTCTGGACCAAAGTGGTAGACCAAAAGACCAGTGTTACCATCCATAAAGCAAATGCCGATAGCATAGCTAAAAAGACAGAGAAATGGTCTTGTTATGTATACTGTAACTCTACTATGCCATGTGCTTTGTCACGCCATTAATAATGTCAGGTTTACAGTTAACAAATATATATTAACAGCATTTGTTCTCTGCACTGCAGCACTGTTGCAAGTTGAACGGTTGATCTGTCTGCATTTTAATATTGCACACTGATCAGCATTATTTTGTAGAATAATTTTCTGTCAGTGCTATGAAGATGTTCCCTTATCTGTTGCCACTTGCAAAAACCGGCATTCCACTGTACATGCGGGGTCCGACAGCCTTGTGTGGAGCAAAATGCTGGACCCCCCTAGTAAAGGGCTGAGGGTCAGAATCAGTTTAAGGTTAGGATAAAGGTTAAAGTTAGACATGTATTGTGATAAAGGTAAAGGTTTGGTTAAGGGGCTAGGGAATGCATTATGTCAATGATGGGTCCCCACAAAGATAGTGACACAAAGGTGTGTGTGTGTGTGTGTGTGTGTGCGCGCTCGTGCGTGCGTGCGTGCGAGTGAGTGTGCGCGCTCGTGCGTGCGTGCGTGTGTGTGTGAGTGTGCGCGCTCGTGCGTGCGTGCGTGCGAGTGAGTGTGCGCGCTCGTGCGTGTGCGTGTGTGTGTGTGTGTGTGTGTGTGTGTGTGTGTGTGTGTGTGTGTGTGTGTGTGTGTGTGTGTGTGTGTGTGTGTGTGTGTGTGCACAAAATAGTGTCACTGTAACGAGTGAGTCCTGCAGCAAATGTTTCCCAGGGAGTCACAGAGTGATTTCTGTGGCTGTACACTTACTACGTCTTTCAGCATGGGACCACTTGGACTTCCAGCAGTAATTGGGTAAACATCCAGAGACGCTGAGACACATGGTTTCCTTAGACCTGCAGGCATACACGTACAACCATACACAAACAGACAGTTGGGCACATATGTTCAGAACTCAAGCTATGTCACATGCCCTCTGACTTTAAATTGGAGAGGCAGACAGCAGGCTCTGAGAGCTTTACTAGGAAAGGAGGGAGGGGAGGTGATTCTGTAAATGGGCTTTTAAGATGGTCCTGTGCAAGTTTACGTTGGGTGAGAGCTGGGTGAAAACAACACTCAACATCTGAAGTGCAATTAGGGCTTTGGAGAACCTTTCACAGACCACAAGATAGGGTTCTGGACTTTGCCCAAGTAGTACAGCAGCTGTCAGTAGGTCCCTCCAACATCAGAATGCTTCCCAGATTTTCTGGCTCTCTGTGGAATGGCAACAATAGACTTCATGCCAGAGACCAAATTAATCAGACCCCAGATAGAAGAGAGGAGGAGGAAGAAGTCATCCAAGGTGTAGTGTAGTGTAGCCTGGATACCAGTGTGACATAATGAATGCCACACACTAAGGGGACCCACACTCTGTGGCCCTATGAGTTCCAAAAAGCTCTCAGTGCTTCCATGAATTCCTTTGTTTACTGTAGACTAGGCTAAGAGACTTATTCTCCCTCCACTTAAACATAAAATTATAACAATGAGTGAAGGTCATGGGCTGCAGTTGGTAGGGTTGGGTGGGTGGGTGGGGGATCCCAGTCTGACTCACCTTGATAATGATATTGTATGGTAGCAATCTTGTTTCTCAGGGTTCTGATGTCATCAGCTTGCAGTCTGACCCTAGC
>NC_060167.1:29047048-29076313 GCF_021292245.1 Micropterus dolomieu
GTTAACAAATATATATTAACAGCATTTGTTCTCTGCACTGCAGCACTGTTGCAAGTTGAACGGTTGATCTGTCTGCATTTTAATATTGCACACTGATCAGCATTATTTTGTAGAATAATTTTCTGTCAGTGCTATGAAGATGTTCCCTTATCTGTTGCCACTTGCAAAAACCGGCATTCCACTGTACATGCGGGGTCCGACAGCCTTGTGTGGAGCAAAATGCTGGACCCCCCTAGTAAAGGGCTGAGGGTCAGAATCAGTTTAAGGTTAGGATAAAGGTTAAAGTTAGACATGTATTGTGATAAAGGTAAAGGTTTGGTTAAGGGGCTAGGGAATGCATTATGTCAATGATGGGTCCCCACAAAGATTGTGACACAAAGGTGTGTGTGTGTGTGTGTGTGCGCGCGCGTGCGTGCGTGCGTGCGTGCGTGCGTGTGAGTGTGTGTGTGTGTGTGTCTGCACAAAATAGTGTCACTGTAACGAGTGAGTCCTGCAGCAAATGTTTCCCAGGGAGTCACAGAGTGATTTCTGTGGCTGTACACTTACTACGTCTTTCAGCATGGGACCACTTGGACTTCCAGCAGTAATTGGGTAAACATCCAGAGACGCTGAGACACATGGTTTCCTTAGACCTGCAGGCATACACGTACAACCATACACAAACAGACAGTTGGGCACATATGTTCAGAACTCAAGCTATGTCACATGCCCTCTGACTTTAAATTGGAGAGGCAGACAGCAGGCTCTGAGAGCTTTACTAGGAAAGGAGGGAGGGGAGGTGATTCTGTAAATGGGCTTTTAAGATGGTCCTGTGCAAGTTTACGTTGGGTGAGAGCTGGGTGAAAACAACACTCAACATCTGAAGTGCAATTAGGGCTTTGGAGAACCTTTCACAGACCACAAGATAGGGTTCTGGACTTTGCCCAAGTAGTACAGCAGCTGTCAGTAGGTCCCTCCAACATCAGAATGCTTCCCAGATTTTCTGGCTCTCTGTGGAATGGCAACAATAGACTTCATGCCAGAGACCAAATTAATCAGACCCCAGATAGAAGAGAGGAGGAGGAAGAAGTCATCCAAGGTGTAGTGTAGTGTAGCCTGGATACCAGTGTGACATAATGAATGCCACACACTAAGGGGACCCACACTCTGTGGCCCTATGAGTTCCAAAAAGCTCTCAGTGCTTCCATGAATTCCTTTGTTTACTGTAGACTAGGCTAAGAGACTTATTCTCCCTCCACTTAAACATAAAATTATAACAATGAGTGAAGGTCATGGGCTGCAGTTGGTAGGGTTGGGTGGGTGGGTGGGGGATCCCAGTCTGACTCACCTTGATAATGATATTGTATGGTAGCAATCTTGTTTCTCAGGGTTCTGATGTCATCAGCTTGCAGTCTGACCCTAGCCCGGCACGTCAGCTCACTTGAAAGCAAAAGGACAGCATGATGACATAATCACTCTCAGCTTCATGTGAAAGTGGAAAGAAATGATGTTGTGACACCCCATGACCACCTGACTTTTTGTATGGACACAACACAGCTGGAGTGACAAACTGAGTGTAGCACAATAGAGGGGAGTAAGGGGCTGCACGGGGAGGAGTAAGGTTATCCGTTTTCCAATGCTGAAATGCAAGATCCTCGAGTCCCTTCACTCCAGCTGTTTCATGTAGTACCAAACAGACACGTTTAATGAGGGTAAGGGTAGTGTAGGCTTACTCACGTCCAAAGCACATGTGCTTTTTCACCACGTGTTGGTTTTCATGCATGAACACGTGAAATGTCCCCATGCATGTGAAAGTGACATTGTCTGTTTGCATGTCAAATCAAGTGAGACATTTCTAAAAATGCATAAAGGCAGGATGTAATGAAGAAACAATTTTTGATTTCAAAGAACCATTTTGCCCTGTGATTTCCCCCTATTGTCCTTTGTTGTGTATTGATTGACACTTGATCTGAAAACTGTATGCACTGTACCACAGTTTTAGTTACACAGCAGAGATCTTTACATCCTCAACCCACATATCGATGTACAGTTAGATCTGTTTCTCCTCTGCTCCTTCTACCCCTTTGTCATATTGGATATAGTTTAGTGTTCTGGGTCAAAGACTCTATTTTGTGGCTGTCAGATCTTGTGGATTATCCTGGTCCGGGTCCTGCTGACAGGGCCACTGTGTAAATGGGTCGTCGGGACCATGAGGAGCCAGCAAGCTCACCATAGCTGACAGGCACACAGCAGTGTGCACCAGGACCCCAGCTGGATGTAAGCGGAAATCTTTACCACAAACAAGGCTTGTAAGAACAGACAGTTGGTTTAAATGGAAAAAGTCAAAAAAGTATTTTACTATGACACTATGAGTGTCGTCAGCTGCAGGCAGGAATCACTAATCCTTAGATGGGTTTTAAGATAAATGAGTTGTATGCTTATCACAAAACAACATTTTAACAAATTTTGAGGTTAATGGCTTCAAACATGTGACCTGGAATATTTCCATCACCGGTGAGAGTAGACAACCAGAGGTTTCGTTTAACTGGTTGGAGTTCATTGTTTGTCTCAATCTAATCTTTGGGAAGCCAATTAGGATTATCACTTAACAAAGACATTTTTTTTGTCACCAAATCTGATTTAATGATTAAATAATCGCATTATGGTTTTAACACAGCAGGGTGAATGGCACCAAGTAATCACTGTGACAGCTTTGACTGACAGCACAGATATGTACTGTGCAAAGCCCAAAATATGTACACACACAAGAGCAAGTCTCAGGGTTGCACCACATAGAGGTATAATGCACCAACTCTTTGGAGTTGTCCCATATACTACTTGAATATATTAATAATAAAAAGGAAACGTTTATTAAATGAGAGTTTAAAGCCCCTATATTGTTAAAGTATCTTTCACATTAGATTCATGGAATATGTTTTTGTTTACAGCAAAAAGTTGCTTACAGCCATAAGAATGAGAAACAATTTTCACAATATGGATGAACCACAGGAACCTTGTTCTAAAACATCTAAACAATCCAATGTGCTGTGTTCTATACTATTATTAGGAAACTCAACAAAATCCAGACAGCGTATACAACAATCAAGCAATGCAGTATTTCAAATGCAGTCTGTTGTTTACACATAAAGGGAAGCAATGAGCAATGTCATGTTAGCTTTGTCTGGCCTCGTCTTATTGACTCCATAAGGAAACGCTTGTGTGAGTCACCTCCATAATCACTTAAGGCAGAATGTGTGCGTAGCTATTCTTTTCACAGACAGTATATCCAATACACCACAAAGCTATAACTGAAACTAGTAGTTTTAGACATTTCAACTGGTACCCGCTGTTAAGTAGCAAACTTCTAGACTTGTCATTATATGGCCATACTTCTCCTACAGCAATTTTTTTTACAGTCACAGTGCTTTATTGAGAATAGGATGCGTGATGGGGATCTACAGTATGCTGCTCTATGAAGCAATATTTTTAGTCTCACAGTGACGGTTTCTGTTGTTGCACTTGTCATCACCCCATCAAATCATCTGAACGCGCCAGGCAGGGAAAATCTGAGGTTTGATCTGATGAGCCTCTCCGCCACGGGATGTGGTTTGACTCTGTGAAAGTGAGAAAGAGATTGGGAGAATATGTCAACCCACTCCATCAGCTGGTTGCATTTTTTCACTTTTTTGAAATTCATAACAGCTTCAACTTCTCTGTTTTTCTTACTCTCTTTTTTTTTTGTAACATACATTTTTCAGTAGTCAGTCTCAACATCTTTTCACTGTGTCATTTTGGATCATTTTAATGTCAACATATTATTTGATTTGATAATCTACTGTATTTTCCCTGCGATGGACTGGCGACCTGTCCAGGGTGTACCCCGCCTTTCGCCGATGTCAGCTGGGATTGGCTCCAGCCCCCCGCGACCCTGTACGCAGGATAAGCGGTTGACGATGGATGGATGGATGGATGTAGCTTTTGCCTTCAGGTGCTTCTTGGGAAGTCAACACTGACAACCTATAAATCAGCAATGAATTCACTGACCATTCATGGCGGCATGGTGGTATAGTGATTAGCACTGTTACCTCACAGCAAGAAGGTTGTGGGTTCAAACCCCGGTTGCCCAGGCCTTCTGTGTGGAGTTTAATGTTCTCCCTGTATCCGTGTGGATTTTTGCCGGGTGCTCTGGTTTCCCCCACCTGGTACGTTCTCTAGTCAGTGCCTGGACTGATCAAACTTCAGCCTGGCTGTACAGCTGCCCACTTCAGGGATGGGTTAAAATGCAGAGGATGAATTTTGCTATGTGATAATAAAGTACATTTACATTCTGCTTGGAAGGACAATCCAGAAGACAGATGAACAAATCTAAACCCTAAACTATACATGCTGTAGCATTGACTTGGACAACCATTCATTGCTGTTTGTGGGCATTTGGCCATTCAAACCTCTTCTTCTGTGTACATTTCTGTTTAAGAATGGATGGCTTCAGAGGTACAGGAAATATCACATGTCACAAATATCACAGGATTACTTTAGATTACATCCCCAGGAAACAGTCCTTCCTCAGTCAGATAGAAAGTGAGGGCACTCGTCTATGAAGGAAATTGTGTACTGTAGACAGGATTTCTCTGCTGTAAGGGGAGACATATAAGAAGTTATTGATATGTTGAAAAAACCCACAGCCATACTGTATTTAAAGTCTAAAGATTTTACAATGTTATTACACTAAAATGAAAAATGTTAGACCACAGAAACATGACCCTGCCTTTGGGTCATTTTTGATATTTTACGATGGCCTTTGTAGCTCGGCTGGCCATGCAGTTTGAGAAAAATAAAAAATGATTACAAGAGCCTGCACCCACACAGGGGAAGGCAAGCACGCTGACAGGATCAGCTTTGCTCACACTTGCTCCATTCTAGCTCTCGCTGTCCTGTGTTTCACATTTACTCCCACTTGTTCCCTGAGGTTCAGTTTCAATCCAGCTGAAGCATCGAGCGTCCTATAGCTGTGGTCACATCATCACACATTAACTTAAGTTAATGAAGGGATGGTAATTTAACCTGAGTAGCGGCATTGTTATAAAAATACCGCTTGTTTTAGAAGTTGAGTAAGAGGGTACAATGATCCACTAGAGTAAAATCAAATACAGACAATATGAAATGGTGTGAATTGTCCTTTGACTCATATATTCACACGTTATACCTGTAATAACAGCCGACCTCTGCTTTTGACCCAGAAATAAAGCATCCTTAAGTTAATATGGATCAAAGTAAAACATGTCATGCTTTAAAAGAATCTTAGAAATGTCTCCACTATGTGTAGAAATTTCCTCAGAAACAAGCAGAACATAGCACCTGGCAGTTTGGAGGCATGGAGGAGTCAAAGTAGATTCATGTGAGCCAAAATGGTGGGAAAATTCATCACATCTCTCTCATGGCACCTCATTGTTAATCACACATCCTTTCAGGTCGGGGCTGGAAAATAGCGGTAGAAGAATGTTTTAATATTACAGGAATGCCAACTTTGACACAAAAACAATTCTAAAAGTTTAAGACAGCATGTGATTCTACCAAGTTAGGAGAGGCAGAATGTTGCTTTGCTGCCTGTGTAGGAGGTGCAGGGCTCTGTTTTTTACATTAGTCAGTAAACGAATAACCATTTTCATAAGTAATCTGAATGTATGATAATCAAGGTTTTGACGGCAACGAAACATACCACAATCAACTAATGGTGTTCAAATGTGGGCTGGCTTCTAATCAATGGCAAGGTCAACTTATGCACAGCTGGGCTTTCACAATGTCTGGCTTAGAGACAGCAACAACTGGACGGGACGGTTGGCTAAACATTAAATTGGTTGAAAACTAACTTTTGTAATGTTTCCAGCTGACGCTAGAGAGCTGCTACCATTAGCCTAAGCTCTGATACAGTAGCATGCAGGGCTGAACACAGCTTTTTGTAAAATAACCTGTAACCCCATAAAATAATGCTATATGTTAACTCTTGGCCTTGGAAGTAATGCTAGGTGAGTATGAGGCATGCTAATGTTAACTACTTACAGTAGAGCAGAGACTCTTCAATCCATTCCTAACACTTTTGTTTTTGCGTTTGGTGGTTTTGGAAAAGCTAAGAAAAGACACAGCCATCCAAACTCTTTGTATAGCCTACTGAATATCGCTCTTAGTAGAAACCCAAAAACTTTGTTTAGGAATATTGAGTAGTTTAAAGCTTGGTATGGTTTACAGTTGCTTAGCTATGATTGGACAATCGCTGCTCACAGCGAACAGTCAAAACTGGTGAAGTGTATTTGCATCTGAAATGGCTTTGAATACCTACATCCATCATCAATTACAGTTCAGTTATGGGAACTTGTCAGTAAGATTAAATATTTATTTTTCTGTGATTCCCATTCATTATCAAAGACGTTGACTCTGTAGGTCACACGGTGTGCTCCCCTCTCCTTCACGTGTCCGTTTCTGCTCTCTCTTCTGTTTGCCTGCAGTCTGTTGGACATCCTGCTGACACTATTTTAGCCCCTTTCACAAGGGTGTGCTGACCGCAGCCTGCCTTTGTAGTTTGTATACTAAATGCACAGCAGAGAGGGATCCCTTTTGGGCCCGTGGTTTCCTGAAACAAGCCATCTGCAACTGCTCCGCTCTCTACATCGCCTGAGGAAAGAGGACAGGCACAAATAAAGTGGATTCACATACTGCAGGGACCTCAACAAATTCATTCATTTAGTCGTCATGCTGTGGACAGAATTACTTTAACTCATAAAACCTTTTTATGGGTTCCACGCATAGCAATTAGCATCTCTTTTTGATGTTTGAGAGAGTCCTTTAAAATCATCTATTCTTTCAGAAAGCTATATGGATGCTCAAGGTCAACGCTCAGGTTTCACTTTCTCTCCTTCATTCTTTCTTTCCTGCTTTCTGCCCATTTAACCTAATGACTCATCTTTAGTATGTACATGATGGGGATTCATGGTATTTGATTAGGATGGTGGGAGCTGGTGTTGGGAGTATATGATGAGTGTTTAACCTCCAGGAAGCCCTATCTCTCTAGGAACGGCAAATGTTTCAGTAGCTCACTGCCGGGACTATGCTGGGCTGCAGGACATAAGCCAAGGAGGGTGTTCCTAATAAATCTTCTGGTACTGAGGGTGCTCTGTTAAGTTTCAGTTTATGATGAGCAAAGAACAGGAAATAATGAAAGTGAGAGGAAAAGAGAGTGGAAGAGGGAGAAGAGGGGGAAATGGTGAAAATCCTATTTGACAGGACATGCGCCATTTATCTCCAGGGATTTCAAATGCAATAGAAAAAATTAGAAATGGTGAGTCCAAGGATGCAATAGCACTTATTGAAATGTTTAAATAACTTATACCTGGAATGGTGGAGAGCAGATAATGTTTGCCAATAAGGTTTAAATCCAAAGGGTGATCTCTGCAAAACAATAATGCACACTGCAGATAAAATTGCATTAGTTAAACTTTCATCCAGCTGTGTGACCTGCTCAGGTAGCAGCCTCAGGCAAAGGCAACTGCATATTTAGCAGCCAGAATGATGTATATACCTTACCAGGACTTTTGTTCTCATTATTTTTAATGCACTGCCGCAAACTTTAAAACATTTTAGCTTGAACAACAAATGTAAAAGAGAATGTAGAAGTACTGTATGTAATCTAATCATTTTCGTGGTGTTAAACAAGAGCCCAACACAGAATACAGTATAAAATGTACCATCGAACCAACACTGCTTTCAAACAAACCCATAAATGTGGAGGTTAAGGGCCATCTGTTTGATTCACTGCCCCACGTTGTTATATAAACCTTATATAGCATGTATTATAGCATCAAAATCTTACATACAGCAGTTGACATAGTCATTACTTATGCTTCAACTCTCCAGTCCACTTATAAAGTCAGTCTATTTCGTCAGTCTAAAGCGCAGGCAGCTATTAACTGACAATCAACAGAGGCTGGTGAGCGATAAGAACTGACAGATGTGCTCCAAAACACGGACATTTTCAAATAAACTTGTCTACTGACCTTTTGCCACTCATTATACATTGTAGGTAACAATCACATACATTTGAATTGCTTCTTGAATCCACTATTTTTTCATTTAAAAAAAAACACAGTGTAGAAACTTGAACCTTGAGTCCAAAATTACAAACCCTGTCATTTTGTAGCGCTCAAATTGAGAATTACTTCAAAACCATAACACAACACAACAATTGAAACTCACAAAATGACTGCAGTATAACTTCATGATGCTGCAGCCAAATTCCTTCAGCACTGTTGAAATCAGGGCGGATTATTATAAAGCCAAAACTATAATTGTATCATATTAAAATGGCAATTGCATAAAGATTTCATCACTTTAATAAAAAAAAAAATGATATATTTATATTTAAATTATTTCTGATTTGCTTGGCAAGTCAGGGTGGTCTGAAAGTCTGAAAGTTCTTCTGTTGCTAGGAGAGACACTGCTGTTCAATGTCCTTTAAAAAAATCATTAAGTATAGATCAGAATTAATCATGTAATAATTGTGATTCAAAGCTGAAGAGAAAACAATGAATATCACAAAACATGAGCTCACATCGAGTGCTGCAGAACAGAATATTGCCGCCTTTACCTCTCACCACTGTTTGCAAACTACACTCCATAAACCCCACAGAGCCCGAGTGGCTACAAGAGGCCTGGGCCATCAAATGAACAGATGAATCTAATTACATCATTTCCATCTCATTAGTTTAGAGCTTTTAACCTGGTGATTCCTTCAGGTTTTGTTTTTATCTAATAAGGCAGCCAACTAAGTGCCCTGCAGGGTAAAGGGCAGTTATGAGCTAGTTCAACAACCCCCCTAAAATTACCCAGCTTGCTATGCTTCCCTCAGACATAAAAAAGAGTCAGTTAAATAAGTTTTAATGGATTTATTCAGATGTTTTTATGTTTTGTTGTCAACTACTTATTCAATCAGAAAATCTGCAGGAGTTTGGCGAGGGGAGGCCACCGCAGCACTTGTGTATCGTGACTCTGGTGTTGCCACAGATGATGCTCTAATTATAGTTTTCAAATTTTCATTTAAGGGCACTTTCACAGATCTTTCCCCAACACATCTGATGGAATCTCCCCGGAAAAGCTCTTTGTGTGCTTTAAACGAAACCATGGAGTCATCAAACAGCCATATGTGTCTTTGTTGGAATTATTTCCCAGTTATCATACAGAAACAATGTTACAGAAACACGTTATCATGCAGAAACAATGTCCAAATTATTCAGAAATGCCTGTGATCATTTTAACAAACAATATTCCAGCCTATAACAATAATTATGTCGTCCCCCCCCAGAGATCTGACATTGTAAGTATGAAAGTCAGTCGTTGCGTTGAAACAGGAGAATAGGAGAAAATTGAAAAACGCTTCCAGATGAAACAACACATCTCAGTTTTGTATTATTGTGTGCTGTAGTGCAATCAGTGAAGCAGATTGAGTATTTTCCATACAGGCTCCATGTGGGGCTGCAGATACTGACATCATTCTCCTTTCTCTATCTGGTTGTTATGAAACTGCTGAAATCAACTCCGCAGTGCCCTCTGAACCTGTGGCATCTGTTTTCGATGCTGAGATAAGCACAGTTTTGCACTTCACATTTGGATGATGTCAACACCATATGACACGTTATTCTCTTTTGCACATATAAATACCTTTTAACATAATAATAACGGAGGAGAATAATTGCTTCATTTGTATTCATCCTTTTCAGCTGAAACTGTGTTACCTGTGCTATCAAAATAGAAAATAAAGAGAATTTCAGATCAAATATATCTGTAAAGAGACTTACAACATGAACTTCAGTTAAAACCATCACAGATGTGCATTACAGACTTTTATTACATTTTAGGCTCGTCTTCTTTAGTGTCACTCAGTCCTGCTGGACCTTGTCAGCATGAGCTTTTAGCCATTTCCAGTGTTATAATCAGTGTTTATAAGAGAGCCTGATACGGGTTGGATGTGGCAGCCCAGGGGAGCAGGGACCGGCACCCTCCCATCCTGCCCCGCTGAATGGAAATCAAATGCGAGATTACATCTTCAAACACAACCAAGTAACATTCTACTACACAACCAAATCTTAAGGCCAGAGGAACTCTGTATACTCGCCATATCCTTTCACAGGAATCATCACCGCCTGCACCACCCCCACCCCCACCCCAAAATCACCACCATCCTCAGCCCGCCCCCCTTGCCTCTTGGCAGGAGTGACGACACTGCCGATGAACAAATCATTTCCAGCTCAGGTCATATTCGAGTTGTTTAATCTGTCCTAAGTCCAGATGTGGTCGTCAAATAGCACAACGGCGCCTCTTTTGTTTATGACTATCACGATCATCTCAGAGATGCAAATTCTTCTTCTCTTTGAGGAGAAAAAGAGTGTGCCAATTTTAGACACAAAAGAAATAATAATAATCCATCCATCCATCCATCGTGAACCGCTTATCCTGCGTGCAGGGTCGCGGGGTAATAATAATAATACTGTTAATATAAATATTATTATTATTAATACTAGCGATCTTATTACCTCTTTGCTTAGGATACTGAGGCAAACTTAAAAAAAACAAACAAAAAAAATAAATAAAGGGTGACACAGTTATGTCACTGAATTTGAACACGGAGTTAAACCAGCGGTTCCCTTAAATAGTGTGTTAAATGTCTGTTCCAAGTGCTGTTGATCTCATTAAATATACTGTGACACTTTTACCGGAAGCTCTATAAAAAGGCTAAGACATTTTGTGGGGCAAACACAATAATAAACCAACCTTCTCTCTCCTAAAATGGCTAATATATTTAGAGTTTGACTTGAGTTTAAATCCTCAAACAGCAAGAATGCTTATCTCTATTAATATGATTTGCTGTGTTGTCATTCTCAGGGAGATAGTCTGTCTGTCTGTCTGTGTGAGAGAGAGATAGAAAGAGAGAGATGGCAGTGTTTCTAGGAAAGCTGTGAATGGACTTGAGATGAGCTCATAAGTGGGTAAGAGCTGAGCCATATGGCGTGTAAAACAAAATATAATGGAGAGTCAGAACTGAGAGCACTTAGGGGAATACGACTGGCTGTGCCACTGCAGAGAGATGTGAATGTGTATAATTGTGTGTGTGTGTGTGTGTGAGAATGACGAGTGTGTGCAGTCTTTACGGCAACATCTAGTTGACATAATGCATTCCCTAGCCCCTTTCCCTAACCTTAATCATCACAACTACATGCCTAAACTTAACGCTTACTCTAACCTTAACCTCATTCTAACCTGAACCCTAAAACCAAGTCTTAACCCTCAAACAGCCCTTTAAACTTGTAGGGTCCAGCTTATTGGTCCCCACAAAGCAGGTCAGTCCCCACAAAAATAGTAAATCCCGGTGTTTGGACTCCACGAACATGGTAAAACAAAAACATACACACGGTGAGAAAAGAAATGGAGATTTAACTGAGGTTCAACCTTAAATTGGTGCTACAGTGTAATCTCTGAGAAAGTTCCTCACAAGAGAGTTTGGTTACCATTGGTACCTATGTCTTTATGATGTCAAGAAATGTCTTTGATTACTGAACAGAGAAAATGCTGTAGGTTCTTACATGCGTACATCTAGGATTTTACAAAGTAATCCAACATTACATTGTTTTTCTTGTCTTGCTATAGGGTTGACTGGTATCTATCTATCTATCTATCTATCTATCTGTGATTTTGAGGGGACGGGGGGTCCTCAAAGCCCTTTAGGGGAAAGAATGGAAGACTCACTTGGGACAAGTCATCTCTTATTATAAAATATGTTTCCTTCTCTTTCCTCTGCTTTCATTCCTCTGACATGCAGGGGAAGCTCTACAGGAAATACAATCTGCAAAAAAAACCAAAAACACAAGTTTGTGCAATCCTGTCCGACAACACAGATTTATTGTCCAGTTGCTTTACTTATTTACTGTGGCTTTTTAGATGTATTTTGAGAATGAAGATTGATGAAGGCATATTGCTTGTTTGTCTGAAACTGTTTATATGCAACTGCCTTCTTGTCTTCCACTGTTTTAGATCTCAGTATAGTTAATGTGCCCTAAAGTTAGGGTTACTGTACATATGTAAATACAATAAATAAGATCAGTTGACAAGAAAAGGAAGAAAAGGAGGAAGGATGGCAATCAGGCGGGAAGGAATGAACATAGGAGGGAGACAATAGGGAAACAAATGTCACAAAATGGAAATACTTAGATAATGTACTACTACCTCAAATTTGTACTTTGATACAATATTTGAGTAAATAGTTAATTACATTCAGCCGGTCCTTTGAAAGGCAATAGTGTTGTGGGATCAACATACAGCTGAGGGCGAAATACACTTCATGTCTGTGGGTGATTTAGACACTGATTTGTAAAATTTATATGGTAGAACATGTCTTTTTAAAAAGATGACTTTTTTAAATTTACAAAAAGGAAGTGAAAAGGGAGTTTGGCCTTTCTAGAAAACTAATTTATTTATTTAAGTTATCTTGAATGTTGATTACATTTATAGAAACTTCAGATACTTCCAGTATTGGTTGAGAAATACAATCGAGCATTCTGTCATTTCAACCATTCCTGTAATACCTAGTATTCATTGTGAAGGCTGCATTCTGAGATATTAGGCCTCTACATCACGATGCTACCCGAGTTAACACAGCCAGTAGTGGAATTGGGAGTTTTCACACAATTAATAAGAACATGTTTTTTCAAAGCAGTCTGTGGCTTTGCATCGAGCCATTGGAAGTCTGAGAAAAATTGTGTTATGTCAGAGAAAGCAGAAAGAATCTGATTTGTTTCAGATTATTTCACCACTTCACATCCACCAGAGCACAGAAAACATGTCGGTTTCTTTTAACCATCGTTAACCACGATCATTTCCAAATTATAACAAAGTCGTTTTTGTGTCAGAACCAAACCAAACCTTAACCATAGCATACCGAGGTGTCAGATCAGAAGACGCTCATGTATCGTTCTGTAGGGCAATTATAAACCACATATTTTGTCTTTTAATTTGGGGGACTTGTTGGGATGTTGTGCTGCCTGCCAGATGCTGCATCGGTTGTCTTCACTGCATGACAAACAAGCAATCGTCACACCAGATTCTCATTTTTCAGGTAAGGCTATTATTGCACTGATATCGTGTAGTCCTTTCCTGGCAAAAGCAAACCGTGAAGGTAGAGTGACGTTGTACCGGCACAACATATTACAGGGAGGAGACCAAGGTGAGTGGTTGGGCATACAAAGAGTCAGACAGTAAACACTGGTTTATTTTGACCATTACAACAACCATTCCTTAACCTTAATGAAGTAGTTTTAGTTGCCTAAATTTAATCAAATCCTATGGAGGTGGCAAATGAAAAACTTTCAAACTTTGTACAAATGGGTCATTTTGGAAGGTGCTGTCCAACCTATTCTGTTGTTTTGGTAAGAGAATTTATGTAGCACAGGTAACAGCAGGAATGTAAATTCGGCTCAGTTTCCACTGTACCAAGCCTGGCTCTGTCAGCAGTTAACAACATCCAAACTATTTTCTTGGATTGGAGCCGTCACTCCCCAAAGTCTCTGCCGGTTGCCTGGTAATGTCACACTAACAACAGGACATCAAGAAGTCACTGCTCCTGGCCAAGAAACAGTTCAGCAGATAACACCCCTTCAAACCACAACCTGACGTTTTGATCCATTGTTTTTTTTTTTCTGGATTAAACACACAAAATATAATTGTTTTAATGAGTTAGTTCTGGAGGTGTTGGTAGGTGGACTGCTTGTTACAAAGCTAGGCAAGCGGTTACCTCTTCCCACCTGTTTCCAGTCTTTGTGCTAAGCTAAGCTAACTGGCTGTTATATTTAATGGACAGAACTGAGAGTGGTATTGTATATTATTATCTAACCCTTGGCAATAAGTGAATAAGCATATTTCCCAGTCTAACTATTGCTTTAAACTGTCAGTTTCTTCTCATCATCTTTCTGGTAATAAACAAGAATGGTTTACACGCTGAATGACAATATTCTGATTTCGCTCTGCTCACTACAAAGGATTTTGGTTTGGCCTATCTAATATGAGATGGCTTTCAGATTGGACAGAGCGCTTTCTTTGAATTGAGGCACTACACATAAGTCAACTTAAATTATCAAAACACTAAAGTAGAGACAAGAATGTCACTGACTGCAGGAAAAGGATATATGAAAACGAGCTTGAATGCACATGAACACACACTGTTGCCAACTTTAAATGTTGCCAATAATGCTGTGGTTCCTGCTGCAGTGCTCAGTGTTATCAATAAGTCCTTGGGAAGTTATGGAATAGACTAAATAGTCTAGGTCTGTTTGATATACACTGGTTCTTGTTTTCCTGTTTCCCTTCCATTTGATATGTCTGGTCAATGGCCTCATGGCCAGGTGGATGATCAGACCACATCCAAATATTCATCTCAGCATCTGCCCTCATTTATCAGCTGGCAATTCCCCCACACGTCACACACGCCCTTAAGGGATCTTACTCGGAAATATGACACATTACAAGTTTGCTGCTCTGGTAACAATTCACTGCAAGACTTGTATTTGGGGGTTTGTTCAGACATTAAACACAGGACAAGAAAAGCATAAATTTAAAAAACAGACAGGATTGGAACAAGCTTGGTTAAAACAGTAATCATATTAACAGGAAGATGAAAGGCAAATGTTGAAGGAGCATAGTCGACTCATGAAAGTGTTATCACCTGGTACCAATCAAACTGTCCATGTTTAAGACTCAACCCCTAGCTCTATCTTTGCAAACCCAAGATGGTTTGTTTGGGATATGCAAGACATTCCATAGCTCTACATGTTTACAACCTCAAAATAAATATGGGCTGCTATTCTGTCATTATCAAACCCCCTGCCAATCATTGAATTCCAGACCTTTTTTAACAGAAAGTCCAACTTCTCTCTCAAACACATGAATAGATATGTGATCCAGGGACTTGTTGCATGCTTGTATTTGCAAATATTACCTAAACCACAAGAAGGGTTCAAATGCTACATCTTTAAAAATGTACTTGTAATGGGCTTGTTGACCGATTTACAAAGAAACAGAAAATCTTTCAAAGCATCAACCACGCAGAGAAATGTAGCCTTTTTATTTTTGAGGATAGTTACTGATGACAAGAATTGTCCTCAAGGGGATGGGTGAAAGAGTTTGTGCTGAGCCCCAGCATGTCCCCCCCCCCCCACTTTATGATGGCTGTTTCTAGTTTTGTAATTAAGATGTTTTAATTAGGCTTATCCTTTCAAGATGGGGGAAGCATGACCACAATTGTGCCTCTCTCTGTGAGAGAGCAGAGGAGACACAGGATTTAAATTGTGCCAGTAGAGCTGCGGTCCGCCGACCACAAACCGCCGATGCATTTTGTCTGTCTGCAACACTCAGCAAGAACATCCTCGATGAGGTCAAAAGACCACGCTGAACAAGGGCACATCTTGAATCTTTTCTTTGCAATCACAGCACCTTTTTCAGGAATCAAGTTCACTTACCTCATCATTGTTGGTCGTCCATGTGAATAAACATGCCTATAGGTGAGCCAGAGAGTGTTGAAAAGCACATGAAGCCCTCTGACTCACAGTGACATATTAACCAGGCCTAATTGAATAAACGGATGTGTTATGTGTGTAATGATATGATGACCTAGGTCAAGGCTTTTGTGTGGAGGATGTGTTGTTAATTCTTCCTTCCTTGCCTTGCTCGGGGGCTGCTGCATTGTCTTAGAGAAGGTTTCATCAGCAGAATCTGGCTTTCACTACCACAGGTGGAGGTTAGCCACGGCGGCCTGTACATTGGCTCCATTGCAAGGAAAAAGTAGGAAAAATATTTAGACCTTTACACAAACTACAGGTCCCCTTCCTTACAACCCTAGCAAGACAGCCTGGCCCAGTGTGGTTGCCTTCGCCAGGCTGCTGTAGAGCACATCCCCGACCATGGTGACTTTACACCACCCACCAAATAATAACTCAAGAGATTTTTGAGACACTAGCAGCTCTGTGATTTGTGTCTGTAAACTGCAGCACATGCAAATAAGTGTACAAGAATGACTAAATAAACCTATAATTGAACAGAAAGATATGGTTTTCTTGTAAAACACCATGAATATGGATGTGACCACAGATATTCACATAACAATTCAAGTCTCAAGTTTACTGTAACATAACACACCAAGGAGTGCATTATATACAATATGTTCCTCCCTGGAGTTTCATTACTAGGATAGATAATATGTTGGCAAGGTCAAGGGCAGTTTCATTCACCCACATCTTTGCAAGTTCAGCTATTCTACTAGTTATAGTCATGAGTGCCTGAGTGCTGCTCCCAACATTTCACAATACTGCCTTTCACTTTTGTGGTGTACGCCATAAATATGTAGCTCCACTATTGTTGCATTAATGATCTGTAGCCCACTTCACATCCTTACCTCAGTTATAACCACTTCTAAAGTGTGTAAAACTTTATTCTCCGGGCCTGTTGACAACTTGTCAGGCAAATCAGCAAGGAGAAGGGGAGAAAGACATGTTCCTTGGACTGATAAGAGAAAGGAAAGGAGAAAGATAGATTGAGGAAGTGCGAGGGAGAGTAGAGAGAGGGGATTTATTTACTGCTCTGCTGGAGGAGGGATGGGCTCACAGACCAGCTGCATCTTGTGGGGAGCGTTAGAACAGGAGAAAAAAGGAGGAAGGAGGGGAAAAGCAGAGGAGTCAGATCAGAGATCATCTCTCATTCCCCAGACTCAGCTTCAAAGTCCTGCAAACGCAGCAGGGAGGTAAAGCCACAAAAATGGCCTCCAAAATCAGCCACAGACAGAGACACAGCTTTGGGTCATAGAGATACACAAACTGGAACTGTTCTGCTAAGTCTGTGAAATGAGCAGTCTGGGTTAGGAGGTGAGGAAAGCGGAGGCCGCTACTTGGGAGATTGTTTGTTTTATTAAGTAACAGACAATCACAAAAACAGTAATTTTCCCGCTCTTCTAAATCTACCTGATGACAGGCGTCACCTGGCAGCTTATGAAGCATTCAGGGCTGATTGTAGTAGAGGGAGGGAAGTGATGACAAGAGTGTGTGGCTGGTGAAAGTGTTAGCCTACAGTTCAGACCAACAAGCTGATCACTGGCTGGGGCGGGTACAGCATGTCTTATCAGGAACATGAAGAAACACGTGGAACGCACGTGGAACGTGACGCATATACATAAACATACACCATTTGTGTGATATAATGCTTTATAGTAAAAAAAATTTGAATAGAAAAAAATAGCGCAAACCTTGCTCAAAAAAAGTATCTCTACTGAGCACACCGATCTACATTACCCTTTTCTTCACAAAATCTGAAAAAAGAAATTTCCACAGGTTTTCAACACTGGCCGGAAGCACCGCAAATCTCTTATTTCTAATGAACAGTCCACCTCCTTTGTCAGGCCCTGTGTAATATTCCCACAGTGCATTGTTGTTATTTCACATTCCACAAAGGTATTGTCCCATTTTTGTGCCGAGGTATACACCAGAGGTTTCCCAGTAAGTGGTGTAATGAGGAGGGGTTGACAGGGGTTGACAGAAGAGAATTAGTGCCCGCAGAGTACCTCAGCTGGGGGCAGATGAGGGCCAAAGCCAAGCCCTTTTGTGCCCACCAGCAGGTCCCAGTCACCAGGTCCAAACAGTAAAGAAAGCTTGTAAGTCCCAAGCGTCGGCTGTGCACTCCAGGCTGCAGCGCCAGTACAATTGTCCCACCTATTTTTTTCCATGTTCTCTTCACAAAACCTGAGTTCAAATCCTTGGCTTAGCCTTGTCTTAAATCTGGATCTCACCACTAAACACTTCCTTCTGAAACTCAGTGTGGTGTGGGAGCAAAACGGACAAACAACACTGGGTACGACCACAACGATGTGGAAGGTTTTAGGTTATTTTAAATCTGCTAATCATATTGACATTACCGATGTGAATGGGGGATTTCAAACAGGATTTAAAAGTTACCCTTCCAGAAAATCAAACTAAAAACTCAAACCTATAAGCTCAAATATTCCTATATACGCTCATGTGAACTAATAACCTCTGACTACATCTAACCTCCACTCTCAGAGATTGTTTCCGCCCAGATCCAAATGTCCACCCACAAAGATGAAAGATAATTCCTCTAAACAGCTCCGCTCCCAGGGTGGGAGGCTAAACGAGAACCTGGTGGCGTGGCAGAGACCCAGAGATGCAGATGAAAAGCTCTGTAGGCTGATAAGGAAGCCAGGCAGACTAGATGATGAGAAACCAGAAATATGGGTTGTAATGGGGAATTAGCGATTTACTGGGTCTGCCTGCGTGCTACTGGTACTGTGGTTGGTTTCAGTGACAGACAAGGCCACCTAGATCGAGAGAAAAGAGATTCATTTTGTTCTTAGAAAATAAGAAAGGGACTGCAACCACACTGTTTTTGTAACCATAACGGAAAGGTAGTTAAAGTGTAAACTAACTTGAAGTTACCATTCCCTCCTGGGAAATCGACAGCAGTTTCATATTTGTCCATTAAATATGTATCTGGAGCCAGAGACCGGTTAGCTTAGCTTAGCTTAGTGTAAAGACCGGAAGCAGCGGGAAACAGCTAGCCTGGCTCTCTCCAAAGGGAACAAAATCTGCCTATTAGCACCTCTAAAGCTGACTAATGAAGATGTTATATCTTGTTTGCTTAATTTGTACAAAAAAACGACAGCTTGTGGATTTACCGTGGCGCCACCTTCCGTCGTCTGAGCTAGCTGCTTGGCAATCTCACGGGGGACAAGAAGTTACTGCACCCATCCAAGAATTAGTTAAACACATAACCCCCATAAAACCACAAACTGTTGTTTTTACACTTCAGTTGTTGTACAAATTAAACAAAGAAGATGTAACATGTTAATGAGTGAGCTTTGTAGGTGCTGGAAGGCTAGCCTTTTTTCCCTCCTTCCATTCTGTATGCTAAGCAAAGCTGTCTCCTGGCTGTACATTTATAATTAACGGACAGATTGATATGAATCTTCTCATCTAATTTTCCAATATACGTATTTGCCAAAGTGTCCAGCTTTTTCTGTAAAATCAACTGTGAATGGGTCACTGAATGCTGAGTTTAATGCCTTTACTCGTTTCACTTCCAAACAACTTTGGAGTGGCTATGACTGAACAGACTGGATGTTTATAGAAAGATCTGTCATACCTTCAAAGAGCTTCCCAGCGCAGTCTTCTTTTTAATAACTTTTCATACCATATGGCTGACAATAAGAGCCAAGTGTTCACACCATATGCCTGAGAAAATAGACAAGACAAATGCACAGTGTGAGAAGACCTCATTTTGAGAGAGCCAGAAGAAATGAGAAGGAAAAGTAGCCAGTTAGCAATTTTGATGTTAGATACAACACAGAAATATTAAGCCACAACTAACTCAAAGCAAACACAGAACAAAGACAGGAGGAAGAGGAGGGAAAGAGAAAGAAAGAGGGAAAGCGGAAAATAATTATGTTGCCGCATCTTCGCTGTAAATTCACCCAGAATTCTCACTCTGATCACGTCGCTACTTCTCCAACCTCCTCCCAACTCTCTGTGTCTCTGTCTTCAATCTAACAAGGCTTCAGATCCCCCTGCATGTACACACACACACACACACACACACACACAACCTCCCACTCACCCCCTACGGCTTGTGCTCCTGGCCCCATTGTACCAAACTGATAGCTTGAACATCCAGGGAATGTGCCTTCATCAAAACACTCTCCCATCTAATTAACAGCCTGACTGACAGATAAAAAGGAAAAGGATGAGATGGTCTCTGTTCCCCCCTCTTTTTACTGTATTCTGCCCTACCTTTCCTGCCAGGATTGTGGATGAGGAAGATGGAGCAAAAGTTATAAATGGAGTGAAAGTGGAGATTTTTTCTTGCAGGATTTAGATTTGTGCCTCCTGAAAATGGATTGGTTTGCTGCGCAGATAGTAGGTTAAGTATGTTGACTGAGAGGGCTGTGGTAACCGCTGAGGACACAGATGTCATATGAAATGTGGGGAGATCATACTGTCATTAAGACATGTTTGATTACACACACTGTAAAAAGGTTGCTGTAAATTTTGACAAAAAAAAAAAAATTTGATTTACAGTATCGTTACTGTAATTTCAATTACAGTATCATTACTGTATTTTCATTCACGTATTACTGTATTTTCATTTATTTACAGTATTATTACTGTATTGTCATTTACAGTACTTTCATTTACTGTATGTTTTTCTTAACTTACTTTTTCTTAACTTCCATTAAACAAAATCCACATTTAAAAACCTTTTTTTAACTCACAATCCACTTTCAGGACAGCACTGCAAACCACATATTTCACCCAAAAAGATTACAACATGAACATTTGTCCTTACAATATGCTTTTTAATTGTAAAACATTTACTTATTCAAAGTACAAGGAGACACCTGTGTTCATGTGAAGAGTGATGGCAGGATAAAGACCACAGAAGGTACCTGCAGGATGGTACAGCAAGCACAGATCAATTAAGTGAGCTGAGATTGAAAGGGATTTGGTTTATGACCCAATGCCTGCAAAACATAACATTTTCTAGAAATCAATCCAATAGTTGAGACATGTCATGTCACTTCACACACCAAAGTCCGTTGGATTCATTCACTTGGGATTCTTGTCTGAAGAAAATCTTACAACATTCCATATTGTGATTAGTTATTTTACGCTATATATAAAAATCGTCGCATTCAAAAAAGGGTTCAATCTTCTTTCCTTCTGGTGTTAACATCCATCCCAGTCAGTGTTTTCAAGTGATCACAGAAATCTTTTCATGTGAAGAAATAGCCACTGTTCTTTGAGTTTATCATTGCTGTGTGGGGGTTGGTGATGGCATAGCTCTTACAAGCATATGTGACAGCAAACAGTGGCTTCTAGTAGGGTTCAAGCATTAATCTCGGATCGAGTCCATAATCGTTCTCATCATAGATAAATGCTCCTGCTTCATGGGTCACTGGCCTTGTGCGACACATTGTCGCAAATTTAGTGGCATTTTCTCCCACCAGACTTCATACGATCTCACCCAGTCAGATGTAAATAGTGACATGGCTTTGTAGCCCTTAAGATGAAGAGTCAGCTGGAGAGTTGTCAAGCTGGTAAGATGTATGGTCTTCATGGCCTGTGTGAAGAATTAAAAAAATCTTTATTGTATAATTGCATGCGTTGTTCAGACATTTAAAAGAGTGTATAAACCCAAAGCTGAAATATCCACTACCACAGGAGTAGATGAATACCTTGCTATACAAACATTTTATTTCTGATACAGTCCTATCAGATTTGCTCCAGTACAGGGTATATACAGGAATAAAAAATTCAATACCTTTTAAGACCTTTTTCAAGACCTCTACAACATATTTTAAGACTGACGCGCCACTTTAAGCTATAACCGGTCATGTCAGCAACATTCCTTTAAAAGGGACATTGTGGAGTTTTTAAAAGGAATTTAAATATATTAATAACATTTTTATTGCCTATATGTGACCAGTTTGTAACCTCACCTAAAAAGTGAGGCATCCACCAACTTTCTAAGTTGCCTATAACAGCCTGTATAGGCCTACTGTTTTGTGAAGGTCTGGTCGGATTTTCTGCGAAAATCCATTGTCTTACAAAGTCTATGACATTTATGTGCACAACATTACTGCAAATCATGTGAAACAGTGCGATTTTGTGTTTTAGTTGGTTCAAACTAGATAATGTTAGCATGTTATAGACAACCTTACTGCTAGAAGCCACTTAAAACTACACAACGCTCCTTTAACTTACATTAACTATAAATTGATTTTGAGACTGTAAAACTAAACACATTTTTTTGTAATAACTTTCATCAACCACTGTATAAACACAACATAACAAACATAGGCCAGAAGGGAGCAAAGCTGAAGAGAATAAATTGACTGATTTTACTACTAGTCTGACAAAAAAGGACACTGACAAGCACATCGGCTTTATGAAAAGTTGGACATGCACAACAAAAGGAACTCACACAGCTAATGTTAAATGGCCAGTGACCCAAACCTAAACCTTCCTTATCTTCTCCCCGTTTTCTTCTGCTTTACCGCTTTAGCTGCCAACAACATGTATCTGTCTCTGTCACAGAGTGACCGGAGCACCGGCATATCTCTCGTTGCTCCGGTGACGAGTCCGACTATGTTTTGAACAATTAGCGGTGGGGTGGGGGTTACGGTAGGTTGTTGTCTTAAAAGTTGCATGCACACTGTTCAGAAAGAATTTTTCTGATTGCACGTAGGCTTATCTGTTTGTAAAGGCACATGTGAGAACCCGGTGTGGGCGGAGATAATGAGCAGACTGCAGCGCATACAGACAAGAAAGCGTCACACACCATTTCTGTCTGATTAAATTGCACACTTTTTTGTGGTTATGTAATCGCACGTGACGACATCGCGATTGTGATTGCAATTAGATTAATCGCGCAGCCCTAATATTATTTATATGACGTTACTATATTCATTATAATTTCATATAAAAGTATATTGTATATAGCTATAGCTTACCACTATTATAATATTATTCCAGTTACAGCTGTTTCATTTTGGGGTTGTTGTTTGTGCAAGAAAAATGCTCTACATAGTAGTAAGTCTCTAACTTTTATTTTAAGCAGGCTACTAAGTCGTCAGTAATCATGCCTGTTAATGCAGAACAATGAGTTCAACATTTGAAAAATTTGCTGTAGCCCATCAAACCTTTTGTAAATGTCCCGCTCCATCCAGATCTGTTCACCATCCATATGGTAGTTATCATGTTGGATATGATTTGAATATTTCTGAGTGAGAATGACTGCGGTGCAGTTGAAACAAAGAAATGTAGTTTAAAAGTGAGTTTAATATTAGCTGCATATAGTCATGTGTTTGGACATAATTTCATTAAATATGAAATGAGTGAGATGTTATTAATGTAAAATAGACCTCTAAAAACCTTACTGTCAATTTGAACCTAGACACAGGGCCCAGGAGTCCCGCACACTACCGACTGAGCTAAACGTGCACACGAGTATCCAAGCATTTCAAATAATTTTACTATGCTCTGGCCCGCCATGTAACAGCTTGAAATAAATCTGGCCCGAAGCCAGACTTATTTGCTGACCCCTGCCATATATGTTCCACAAGACACAATGACCAGGGTCCTGTTTCAAAAAACAAGCTTTACAAACTCTGAGCTTAACCCTGACCTCTAAATTGATTTAGCCTTAGGTGGGAAAAGTTTTCGGTTTCAAAACAGCTGATCAGAATTAGTTCAGTCAACTCTGAGTATGTTGAAACTGATAGAAGCTCGTGCACAGTAATTAAAAAAAGCCATCATCAACGGAGCTCCGATACTCACCATGGCAAAGGGTAAATAAAGCCTCCATTTTAATTGGGTGGAGCTATAAATATGAAGGCTGCTGACGCGGACCGTGATAGGCTATTTATGTTAAAACGCAGGAGTAGAGGAAAGATCAATAGGCTACATTAATATTATTACATTTTATTTAGCGTTGCACAATCATTTACCACACTGGGATTTCCTTAATGAATGATAAAGTACTGGAATTCTCCTATAGCCCATCACATTCATTTTAAATAGGCGTCAGCGTTTGTTGAAGGAAATCTCCTCCCGAAGAGGTTAAGTTCACAGTGTAAGTTGCCGGGGTTACTGATCTAGGGTTTATCAGATTTCGGTCTCTGAAACGGAAAACCCAGAGTTTCCCTCATCTCAGGCTTAACTTACTCAGAGTTTGCAGAAAACTCACTTTCTGAAACAGGGCCCAGATATGAGAGACAGTGCAAGGCCACCACAACACTACAGTCAACACAGCACAAGCTAACTTGAAAGTAAAAGAGAGTGGCACTGGTATGGGCCTTGTAAACCTCATAAGCAAAGACAGTAAAAACAACTTCTCAACATCTCTTGTAACCACAAGGCATTATATTCCCTATCAATTTGTTTAGTTTTTATGTTATTTTGGGTGGCCTTTTGTTGCCTTTATTTTTAGATAGTAGCAGCTGTAAGTTAACTTACACAGATGGGGGAGGGCGGGGGTGGGGGGGCAGCAAAGAGCCACGGGCTGGAATCACTGCATCCATTTGAGCTGGTCTAATATTAACGTTACATCTCACGTAATGTTTGTATGGCTTTTTGTTTCCAATGCATGTGTGACTGCAAGCACAAGTCGGCAAACCACAACCGAACCCAGATTTACCCTGGTTTCTGTGCATTTTGACATGGTGATAAAATCTATAACGTTACAGCGTTTATGCAGATAAATTATCTTGTTTGCATAACTTTAAATACGTTGCTGCTTTCTTGACAGTAACTTCTTGAAGTTCAGAGCCCTACATCTTATATTCGTCTGTTTAACCACTGTTAACGTCGGGTAATTGAGTTGATTTTAACATAACATTAACGTTATTACTCACCGTTTGATGTTAAACCACCGTAACGTTTCACCAAAGCTTTCACCGTCCATCCGTCCAACAGCCAGAAAAGACTCCAGGAGAAGGCACAGACGTCGCAAAAAGTTATGTTACACCAACAGACAACAAACTGAAAAAAAAATTAACAAGAGATGACTTAAATCACGACGATACGGGCAAGTTAACATATCAAAGACTCCGAAACTTCGGTCAAGCCAGCCAGCCTCGAACATTAGACGCAAAGAGGTTTAAAGTTAAGAGACCTTAACGTGCCGTGTAACGTTATCTTGCGGCAGAGAAGCATAACGTTATAAACGGTAACATTAAACGTTAATAGAGGTTAACGTTACCGTCTAGCTAGCGGCAGATGAGCATAACGATAATAACGGTAAACGTTAACGGACGTTAACGTTAGCTAGCTATTGGCAGAGGAGCATAACGGTTACTAACGTACAGTCCTAAACACTCTAAAATATTCAGTTAACTTACCCTGTTTTACATCAACCTTATAACGTTAACATTACAAGAGGATGAAACGACCAAATAATGCTAGAAAAGCTGATCTACCTAAGTTAGTTCGCTAATATTTGAATAAACAACCAAGTATAACTAACGTTAACCTTAACAGTTAACTTCACGTTAACATTAATAACCTTTACATTTTATTACAGTGGGAAAAGTAAGTTAACTAGAAAATGTGAAATTTTTACATAACAGTGTAAATATTATAGCTTACTTATGTTTTTGTCGAGTTGTTTTTTTCTCCTTTGTCCTTTTACCGCCACTTCCAACAAAAATATATCCCCTCCCATTGGTCATTTTTTCGCGGGCAGGTTAATTACTGTAAACTGATTTACAGTAGAGAAGAATTACAGTAGTGAGGAAATATTTTTCCATAATTCTTTGCCATTTACAGTAATCTACTGTAAAGTATATATACAGTACTTTACTGCACCTATTACAGTAAAATACAAAAATCAGTTACAGTGTAGTTCTGGCATTTTAAAGACAAAATTTTTTCTTAAACTAATTCTGACTGCTTCAAGCAAAATAACATCCAAGCACCAGGTCATAGTGTAGCAGTAGCATCCTAGGTACATTTGTCATTTTGCAAAAAGGTTCTATAATGAGATGGAGAGAGAGATTAGATAGATATAGATATGTAGAAAATATATGTTGACTGTTAAGTGAATTAATGAAGGGTGGAAATTTGTCTTTTTCTTTTAAATACTCAATTTGGTTTTAGTTGGTGTTTTGTCAAAAAAAAAAAAAAAAAACCATCTCTGGAGGAATTTGAATTTATGACCTCAGCATTTCAAAGATTTTGCCTACAGCCTTGCCTACAAGCATAGGCCATTGGCATGGACCTGACAGAGCTGCTGATGGGCACTGGTCAAATTTAATAAAGTTCCAGAAGAAAGAGAATAAATCTTTAGTGGCAAGAGATCTCACATCACACAACACTGAGAAAGTACTATGAAATTAGCCTGACAACTTTTATTATGCAACTTTTTCATAGAACCTGTTTGAAATTAATGCACTAAGAGGGAAGAATGACATTTTGCTTTCAGAAGTGAAGTTGGGATTACAAAGAGTATTATTATAACTATTTATGATAAAGTATTAGAATGTGGATACCACAGAGATGCAGAGATATTTTGGTGTCCCCTTACTAGCTTTTCCAGAGCTTTCTATCCACTTTCTGTTATCACATGACTAAGATTTCCTACTTGGGTTACTGGATGACAGCTGAACCAATTCCACAACAACTGAACAAACAAACTGTCAAACAACTGTTTAAGTTCAAGAATGAACTTTCCGGCTCAAATGAGCCCCTTAGTAATTGAAGTACAATTGTGCAATGCATGTGGAAGACTGTTTCTTAATGCATTTCATAATTAAGTAATTGATAATATTTGAAATAAAAAGGCATGATCTATAATAAACCACTTCATTTATAGGGCACTTATGAAAACAAAGTACAGAGACACATAAAGATGAAATAAAACACCACAGTGAATGATAAAATGGGCAAAAAAAACCCCAAAACACATTAAAATAAGCAGGGGGGAAAAAAAGAAATAAAACAAGAAAAATACAAAAAACAATGAAATAAACAGACAGCTTAGATAAAGTCAGGATATGCTTTCAGATAAAAGTGTATTTTCAGAAGTGACTTAAAAGAAGACACTGACTCAAACAGCCCAATTTCCTTCGGGAAGTCGTTCCAGAGCCTCGGGGGCCCTGACGGCCTGGACTCAGGAAGAGACAGGAGACTCCTGCCTGAAGATCTCAAACTACACAAAGGCTTATAAAGGAATTAAAAGACCCAAAACATACTCAGGAGCCAGGTCATTAAGAGCCTTAAAAGTAAATTGAAAGATCTTTAAAATCAATCCTAAAACACACAGAGAGCCAATGTAAAGAAGTTAAAACAGGCGTGATGTGGTCATACATCCTGGTTCTGGTCAAAAGCCTGGCAGCTGAGTTCTGTACAGTCTGTAGTGGATTTAAAGTTTTTTGATTTAGACTAGAGAAGAGCCTGTTGCAGTAATCAAGGTGTGAGGGGATACATGCATGCACAACATTCTTCATATCTAAAAGTTAAAATACATCTTTTCTAATATTTCTGAAGTTATAAAAACAGGACTGGTTAGCTTAGTGATGCATTGCTCAAAACATAAATTGCCAAACAAGATACCAACATTTCTCGCAACAGGCTCAATATGTTATGGAGGTGGCCAAGAGATGGCAGCTGAAAAATGTTTAATTGACATCCAGTTTTGTAGATCAGCCAGGAAGTACCGTAAGGAACTCATGCTGAGGTCAGCGGGCTTAACAGGGAGACACAACTGTGTGTCATTTGCATAACAATGAAAAGTAATGCCATGTCTATGGATCACATCTCCCATAGGAGCATATATAGGGAGAACAAAATCGTTCCAAGAATTGACCCCTGAGGCAAACTAACTTATAAGCAGGAAAAAAAAGTTGTTGAAGTTGGTAATAGAGACACGAAACTTCCTATTGTACAAATATGATGAAAACCAGTTCAATGCAGTTCCAGATACACGCACCCAATGAATCAGTCTGAAAGAACGGCAAAATCAATTGTCTCCAAGGCAGCACTTAAAGCAAGAGTAAGTGGCAAAAAAACCCAACACATTTCCCCGAGCACACACAAAACAGAGAGCTAGCGAATCGTGAAGAAATATTCACTGACTTTAACAAAAAGTGTAAATGGGATTACAATAACTTACTGTCCCTTTAAGACCAGAAGCACCAGAGTTGAACACATGCCAGCCTCAACGTTCATTAAAAGGTCATTAGTGATACTGAGAAGTGCTGTCTCTGTGCTGTGACGCTGATGGAAGCCAGATTGGAACTTTTCAAAGATGCTGTTGATCAAGCCGAGGTATTATTTAGGACTGGTTGGACACAGTTTTGAAGTCATCTGGGACACAACCAGTAGACAGCAAGCTGGTCTAAATAGATGGCAAATGGGGTCCAATACCATCCATAACTTTAAAAAAAAATAAAAAAAATAAATAAACTATGTCAAAAGGGCTAGAGTGTACTTTCATCTGAGAAAAAGTTTCTTTGAGATCAGGCAAAGTTGTCAGGGTTTGGTGAATGCAAAGCAGGAGAGAGCCCAAATACAAGGCACTGAGAGCAGAGATACAGTTCTGGGGATTTTAATCCAAAACACCAGGCATGATCAAAACTCACAGGTAGTGGAAACTGGCAAAATCCAAAGTACAGAACTGGTAGTACAGCAACAGGCAGAACACTCTTTATATGCCATGAGCACAGCACAACAACAATCTACAAAGACTGAGGGAAACAAGCAAGCATATATACACAGGATTAATGAGCTGGGAGGGGATGCACAGGTGAGAGAAATGAGACTAATGAGACACAGGCAGGCAGAGGGCTTCAGGAGTAACAGAAGACAGAATACAGGTTACTGAACACTAAACACAGACATTAATTAAGACGCAGAACTAAAACGCAGGGCTAAACCTAAGATACATGACAGAAAACACAGACTGAAAGACCAACAATACAAACAGGCTACAAACAAACCCAGGGACAACAGACTGAGACTTACAGGTTGCAAAAAGGCCAAGAATCAAACAACAAAAACAGAGAGGCCAACCAGAACAGGGCAAACCGAATAATAAGCTTAATAATGAGGACAGTACAGACTAAAGCAGAATGATCAAAATCTGATTAAATAATGAAACTGGCAGAAAACATAAATAGACACCTAGCAGGCAGAAAGAACCCAAGCATGATGGTACAGAAACTAATTCATCAGACAGGAACAGAACTGAACAATAACTAAGGCAGGCCCTGAAATATCAACAGCACAGATCAGACCAGAACAACCACACAGAACAAGACAACCGAAGACAGAACAACACAATATCGAACTAAACTCAACAGAACAGATGACAGGACTAAAATGCAGATACAAAACCAAAACCTCAGACTCATGAACCAAAACCCACAAACAGAGAAACAAGAATCAAAACACAGAGAAGGCATGGCCAAAATAATATAACAGAGACAACCTCAGGACAGGATCGTAACAAAAGTAATAGAAGAAAAATACAGTAGCTCAAGTAATCCCAGAGCTGGTGATCCACATCTAAAAAGGCAGGCTTATAGATAATATTAGAGGTTATTAATAACTCTGTCTCATTCATTCATTCTCAGTATCAAAAAGGCCTAATCCTTTTCTATGTTGTGAGGAGTCCATAATTGTGCCAATTCATCCCATC
>NC_060167.1:29076413-29078955 GCF_021292245.1 Micropterus dolomieu
AAATAAATAAACTATGTCAAAAGGGCTAGAGTGTACTTTCATCTGAGAAAAAGTTTCTTTGAGATCAGGCAAAGTTGTCAGGGTTTGGTGAATGCAAAGCAGGAGAGAGCCCAAATACAAGGCACTGAGAGCAGAGATACAGTTCTGGGGATTTTAATCCAAAACACCAGGCATGATCAAAACTCACAGGTAGTGGAAACTGGCAAAATCCAAAGTACAGAACTGGTAGTACAGCAACAGGCAGAACACTCTTTATATGCCATGAGCACAGCACAACAACAATCTACAAAGACTGAGGGAAACAAGCAAGCATATATACACAGGATTAATGAGCTGGGAGGGGATGCACAGGTGAGAGAAATGAGACTAATGAGACACAGGCAGGCAGAGGGCTTCAGGAGTAACAGAAGACAGAATACAGGTTACTGAACACTAAACACAGACATTAATTAAGACGCAGAACTAAAACGCAGGGCTAAACCTAAGATACATGACAGAAAACACAGACTGAAAGACCAACAATACAAACAGGCTACAAACAAACCCAGGGACAACAGACTGAGACTTACAGGTTGCAAAAAGGCCAAGAATCAAACAACAAAAACAGAGAGGCCAACCAGAACAGGGCAAACCGAATAATAAGCTTAATAATGAGGACAGTACAGACTAAAGCAGAATGATCAAAATCTGATTAAATAATGAAACTGGCAGAAAACATAAATAGACACCTAGCAGGCAGAAAGAACCCAAGCATGATGGTACAGAAACTAATTCATCAGACAGGAACAGAACTGAACAATAACTAAGGCAGGCCCTGAAATATCAACAGCACAGATCAGACCAGAACAACCACACAGAACAAGACAACCGAAGACAGAACAACACAATATCGAACTAAACTCAACAGAACAGATGACAGGACTAAAATGCAGATACAAAACCAAAACCTCAGACTCATGAACCAAAACCCACAAACAGAGAAACAAGAATCAAAACACAGAGAAGGCATGGCCAAAATAATATAACAGAGACAACCTCAGGACAGGATCGTAACAAAAGTAATAGAAGAAAAATACAGTAGCTCAAGTAATCCCAGAGCTGGTGATCCACATCTAAAAAGGCAGGCTTATAGATAATATTAGAGGTTATTAATAACTCTGTCTCATTCATTCATTCTCAGTATCAAAAAGGCCTAATCCTTTTCTATGTTGTGAGGAGTCCATAATTGTGCCAATTCATCCCATCCAAAGGAGACTCATAATTTAGAAAAGATTAATTGAATCAATCAGTGTTGATGTTTTTGTTCATGTTTTTTGTCACCTAATGGTGAAAAACCATCAGCATGTATGCTGTGCAGCTGTAAAGCAACAAATTCTTCAAGGTTATGCTTTTACTGTTTTGCTCTTAGCTAACATGCTGGTATTCTCCCAGGCTTTAAATAAGAGTTTGTTCTTTAACATCTTGTCAAATGAAACAATGCTAGCAAGCAGGAAGAAGTATAATGTTAAAGAGGGAGCAAACGGTCTGTGAATCCAGACTCCTGTTTTCAGTGAATGAGCCCTAAACTTCAAAGACCCGACTCCACAAAACCTGATGACCCTGAGAAGCTTGAACCATCCCAAACCACCCCACACTTATCCCCATAAGCTTTCTACAAGTTTACCACGACATCTGAGGGCTCTTGGCAAACATCATTAACTCTACACAGAACTCACCTACATCTAGAAGGCCCTCTCATTGGAGTTACAGTCAAATGAAAAAGCTTTGTACAGTGTAAAGAGTAAAGTTACACAGACTCACCCTGTGAGGCTCACCAAATGTGACTCCACTTAATTAGGCTTTTTTTCCCCACCTTATACATAGGGTCTATTTAATGTTACTCACAGGAAATAAAAAAACAAACAAAAAAACCCAGATACTGTTAATATGTACATAAAAATTAAAACAAAACAAACTGGATTAAAATGTTGGAATAATATACTAACATTAAAGGAATACACAAGTAGAGAAAGTTGAGGCATTAAAATAATTAAATAAAAATAAAGAATTGAGAATGGGCCAGAGTAAATAATCTTAAAACAAAAGTATATAAAGTTTCCTGGCATTGGCACTTTCTGGCATTGGCTGACATTTTTTATGTATATAAGTAGAAAGAAAATGTTGTGCATTCCTAGGTTTTGAATCAGGTCAACATAAAATAGGTGCTCTGTTGATTCTACATTTATGTGGGTCTGCCATGGTGAAACTACAATGGCTTTAAATGTCACTGCGACATGATTTGTGGGATGGCATTATCTCCTTTCCTTTGGTAAAGGATGGTCCAGTGGACCCTATGCTAAAGGAGATAAGAATGGAAGCACTGAGGCACCATTTAGAGGATCTGATCCGCTCTTATCATGGCTGCCACTCAGATACTTCCGGGTCATTTCAGTCAGTGAGGAGCCTTCCTAAGCAAAAAAGACTATTCAACCGCGGCCAGAGAATCTGGAGCTCTGTTAGTGCTCAAGGGCGACTTCATCCTGTGTGTGTGTGTGTGTGTGTG
>NC_060167.1:29078975-29082728 GCF_021292245.1 Micropterus dolomieu
GGGGGGGGGGGGGGGGGGGGGGGGGGGGGGGGGGGGGGGGGGGGGGGGGGGGGGGGGGGGGGTGCTGAGTTAGCACGGAGTGGCTTATTTGACCACTGTCAGTCTGGTGGGAGCATTCAAACACTCAAGGCTCAAACTGCCCTGATAGCTGCTTGTGATAACCCCTGGTGACCTCTGTGCCTGACATCATCACTGCCAGAGAGAGGTCAGTTGGAGGGTCGGGGGGGGATGTTCCAAGTCAAACCTCAGATAGAACACATTATCAAAATAACCCCACATATAACATCGTTGCTCCAATGATAGATGACCAAGCTATGATAAATATAGTGACATCACACTGCTGCTGTTCTCCAGCCAAACTCTGTAACAGCAGCAATAACCAGAGCACAGTTGTAAACTCCTGAATTCAGCAAACGTCACAGCGCTTGAGTGCCAGAGAGTATTCGCAGGCCCCGTTGCGTCAGCAGGGTGAAGTATGGGCGGGAAAGATTCGGGCAGACGCAGGGTTGCGCACTTTTAGTACGGGGGATTCACTCTGTGAGCCATGCGAGTCTGGGAAGTGTCACTGCAAGTTTATTGCCCTCGTACGTTCGATGCACACAGACACAGAGGGTTTGACGAATACACACAATACAAGTTGATGCTGATAAGAACCTACATACTCACACATGCTCTTTAATCTCTGTTTAAACTAGGGGTTAAAGAAACTGTTTTAGAGGATTTCACAAAATACAATAGTGAGAAAAAGAGAGACTGAGCTATTCTGTGTGATTTTCTGCTATTTTCTGCATAGCAGGCGAAGCAGTGGAGCGTCCTCTGGGGTCCCTCCCTTGAGAATTCTCCAGCAGACTGTGGAGAGGTTGGTCAACAGGGGTCACGGAGCATACTCAGTGCCATTTTCCCACAGAACTGGTGTGGTTTACGTCCTTGGTCCTGCTGAGTGACCCTCTCTTACTACACACTGTGTCATGCTACCCAAGGAGCTGTCACTTCCCTGAGACTTCTAGTCTGCCCTGCCCCTCAGTCCCAGCCGGGGCATCAGCCAGCTGGGCTTTTTTTATAACAGGATAAAGTCTTACATGGCCTCAGTTAAAATAAAGAATGCTGCTACAGAATTCGAGGTTTAATTTTTTCGCTCTACTTTTGGAGTAGGGAATAATAAATCACTCTTTGCACTGCATCGTTTACACCCCCAACCGCAGTTTTGTGGCTCCATGGGTCCTTCCAGGATGTATATCAGAGTCAGACTTCATGGGGAAGTCCACGTCCAAGTTCATAGGCGTTTTACACAACCCATCCGGCTGCTCCAGGTATGAGACAGCCCATGTTCTGTCCAGCCACAGCCCTGTCCTGTAAATCACCAGCCCTCCATTGTCCAGCGTGTGTAGGATGTAGGGGTGTGTACGTGTGTGTGGGGCTGGGGTCACCTTTCCCCTCCTGGAGCAGCTCACACACACCCCCTTTCACAATCTTCATTCATCTCTTTGCTGTAAGACGTCAGATCCTGGACACACACATGTGCTTACTCACACTTACCCTCAGAGGACACACGGAGCAGCGAAGAATTCATGGAAGGAACTCCAGTTCATGCACACACCGGGCGCCGTGATGGCCTGGCTCAACGAACACTGACTCCCACTCTGTGTTCACGCCTCATTGAAGGTGGATGTCATCACAAATTGAGTTTTATTTCTCAAGAGAACATCCTATGAATCAAACCTTTTTGGCTCAAGATACAAACTAGTAAACAGAAGCAGGAAACGCTCCTATTTGTTCTTCCTGTCTTTGTACATGAAGTTTTTAATATTTCCCAACTGAAAAAGACGCGTGATGATTTATGGTCGTAACTACACCACACCTCCTTTTCAAGTTATCTTCCACCCCTTTAATACAAGTCAGTCTTCCTGTAGAGGTAACATATACACACGATAGATAGTGTGTGTGTGTGTGTATATATATATATATATATATTTTTTTTTTTTTATTTTATTTTTTTTTTTAAACCTTTATTCATTCATTCAGGGGAGCTTCACTGAGAAGAAGCCTCTCTTTTTCAGGAAGGCTCATTCACACTCTCACACATTCACAGCTGGAAGCTGCCCAGTACAACCGCAGCCTATCAGCTGGCCACTAAGTAGCTCCACTGGAGCTGTTGAGGTTATGGGCCTTGCTCAAGGGCAACTCAGTGTTGGAAATGAGGGTAAAACCACACCCAGATTCTATATCTTAAAATGCACTGTACAAAAAGAGATTTTAGTTTGTGGCAATGGACTAAAATATGGCTTTTTCTCAATCCAACATCATTGTTTCTGTCTACCTGTGCTTTATTACTTTGGCCTCTACAACACCACCACAAGGGTTTCCCATGTAAGACTTGTCATAGGTAGACTAAAGAAGCTGTTCTGCTAGAGTCTCAGGTGATAATAATGATACACTTAGTAGTAAATTTGGACTTAATCTGTGGTCTCCTGGCTGGTGCTTCATGTATTTTGACAGGGCCTGTGGGTCTCTGTCAGACTATTTAGTACGGATGATTATTCCCCTTTGCTTATCCAGTGAGGGAAATAGAGAGACCAAGGGGTCAACTGGTTATTGATCGTCTTTGTCCTCTTCTCTCGGTGGTAAATTGTTGCTTGTAGTTATTAAACACATTAAATGAAACCGCACATCATGTATTCAAGGACATTTGTCCCAGAGATACAATCTCATGGATTGTGTTGTTTGCAACAATGGTCTCACAATCACTGATTGAAGATATTCTCAGTGGCTGGAGAGACAGGAAAGGAAGGGATTATTATTGAGGAGTGTCGGGTAACTGCAGCGTCTTACCTCTAAAATTCATCTAGTCCCCCTTGGGCACTTAAACCTGCTTCTCTATTGGAAATTAAAACTGAACTGACTTATTTTAGCATATTATAAAAGAAGGAGCGCAATTGAGTGCACATTACATGTAGGTGAGAGGTTAGTGGAAAAGGCATAGGTGTTAAGGGTGAAAATGATTCCAAACCAAATGGGTTTAAAGCTGCAATGATGGTTTTTGGCCACTAGGGGACAGAACTCCACAACAAGCTAAACACCACACACACACACACACACACACACACACACATATCTGGCATGTTATCACCTTTGTTAGCAGCAAGTGGTAAACAATTATCTACTCACACACACACACACACACACACACACACACACAACAGACACAGAGCAGCATTAGCATTCATTTGGATTCATGTTTTTGCTCACTTGACGGATTTAAGTGCAATAGTCACCCTTCTACCTTTTTTGGTCGCCAACATCTTTTGAGAAATAGCTCTTAAGCAGCAAAATGCTTCTGTGCTAGTTGCTAACTTTGTCTGTCTGCCATCTGGTGCTGGGTAGGTAGTGTGTAGAGGGTTTATCAGAGTGTGTTTGCTGAAAACAGCTGTCAGTTTGGGTGAAGTTGCCAGTGTGATCTGCCCTTTTTACATTGCACGTATAGTCTTTTGACCCATTGCTCATATTGAAATTGGGCCACTCTGAGCTCCTTGGTATAGATTCTGCAAGTCACTTAAGTGAACGCTGCGGTCTATCTGAGCAAAGATCTTCTTGAGGTGTGTTGCGTTGTTTCAGATTTTGAGAAAGGAGAGGCTCAGTCCAATGAAAATTAACAAAAAGATTTAATTACAAAAATTAGTGAATAAAGAGATGGCATTACAGAACAAACAAATAACACTGCAGTGGACTGAAAAGTTGGTCCTCCGTTCAGATTTA
>NC_060167.1:29082748-29098706 GCF_021292245.1 Micropterus dolomieu
TGAACGCTGCGGTCTATCTGAGCAAAGATCTTCTTGAGGTGTGTTGCGTTGTTTCAGATTTTGAGAAAGGAGAGGCTCAGTCCAATGAAAATTAACAAAAAGATTTAATTACAAAAATTAAAAATCTCACAAAATAAATTGTTAATATCCTCCAGGTATGTGGGCGGGTCCATTTTCCTCCAAATGGCTTAGGTCCATAGCCATTGGTCGTCACCCAATTGGGAAGGGTGTACCTTACTGTTCTACCTTTTGGTCGAACAAAAGAGCACCGATCCCAGACGTGAAACCCCCCTTCAATCTACAGGAATAAACCGTCTTTTGCTCTAAACTAATCATAGAGAACAACTGGGCTTGTCTCCAAAATGGTTGACACCTTGACCTATCTTAAGTGTCAATGAAACAGTCAAAACAAAACAGTCCTTCTGGCACTAAACAAAGAGGTGTCAGTTTTCTTCACATTACAAAGAGGATACAAACAATGGTTTAATCAACATTCTAATGCAATTGCCTGGCCTAAAATCCTGCAGTTTTACATTTGAAGAAAAACACTGAAACACTGGAATTAAGTTTGTTGTAACTTTTTAAAACTCAACAGGTGTTCAAGGTTGAGATGTGATAACTGTGAAAGTTACATAATTTTCATACTCATCAAAACAACTATACTCCCTATATACACACACATCTCAGGATGTGCCACCCTGAACAGGTTTGATGGTTCAGTCACACCTGTCACCTAACATCAATCAACTTACTGATTTTAAATTTTACAGCTGCACTGCTACATATTTTTTATATTAACCAATAAATGACTGTGATTTGAACCATGTTGCTCGTAGTGACACTTTCAGAAAGAATGATCAGCTAACTCTGCAATTCCCATCAGCTGTACAGAGTTTTAGCTGCTCATTGTTGTGGCTAACTTCACGGCAAGCAACAGTTTTCAGTGGAAAATCTTTGATAAACCCACTGCACACTACCCGCCAAGCAACAAACAAAAAAGTTAACTAGCTGGTGAGCATAGTGGAGCGTTTAGCAGCTAAAGAGCTAGACATTTTCCCCAGGAGTGAATGGAGAATAAAACCAAGCAAAAAGGAAGTGTGAATATTGGACCTGCATTAAGAAATATGACCAAATGTTGAGTAGAGTTTGCAAAAGGTTCACTATTGTGTTTACAGCTTGTTGCACTGCCTCCAAGTGGTCAAAACAATCAAGTTTAAATCCATTTGTGGTTGAGAGTCAATGTGCAGGTATTATTCCCTTAACCAATAATACTATTACCAAAAGGTGGAAGAAGTACTCAGCTCTTTTATTTAAGTAAAAGTAGCAATACCACAGTGTATAAATACTGTAGTATATAAAATGTTTACTTAAAGAGGTCATATTATGCTTTTGGCTTCCCCCCTTATTGTGTTATATATATATTTTTGTGCATGTAATAGATTTGCAAAGTGATAAAACCCAAAGTCCTCCCCAAATGGAATTACCATCTCCCACAGAAAACACTGCACCTGAACTTGTTGTGGTGGCCGCCCGGCTGACGGTGAGTGTCCTGGTTTTTTCTCCTTTTTATCAGTTATTCTGCTTTTTCCTTGGTTTTTCTGTTCCCTGCCTGCCTCCCTGTGTTTTCTCCCCTGTGTGTGCTCTCTCTCCCTCTGCTCCTGAGCCCAGCCAACGACCCACACCTGCACCTCATCAGCCACCTCGTCAGTCTGCCACACCTGCCGGTAGTCAGCCTCATCCCTGACTGTATTTCAACCGCAGTTCTCCACAGCACTCTTGCTTGATCATCGTTGCTCCATACCCGGTGCCACCTCTGTGTTCAGGCTCTCATGTTTCTTGTTTTCTCACATTTTCCCTGTGCTTAGTCTCCGTTATCTCTAACCCTGTCTCTCCGTCTGTTTCCCTCCCAGGTTCACTCGTCCTCCGTTCAGTCTGCTGGGCTCGTCCTCTGGACCTCTCCTCTGCGGGCTTCCCCCACGGTGTCCTCCCAGTTCTCCCTTGCATCCTCCCTTCCTCGGCCCCAGTGTTCCCTGGTTCCCGTCCCGTCAGTTTCCCTGTGCCAGTGTTTCCCCGGCATCCTCCTCTCCCTCCACTCCAGTCCCTCAACCCCCTTTTTCCCTAAATAAACCTCCTTCGCTCAGAGTGCTGTGTTTGGGTCCTCTCTGTCCGTAACAGAACTGCCTGAAAACAGCTTGTTTGTAGTCCAGCGTTTACTTTCGTAAACTGTGTCACTTTGAAACTCGCGTCATAATGCTCACCTAGTTGCTAGTCAAGTATGATCTGAAAAACACTGGTGAAACACACTGACCTGCAGCACACACAGTGACAAGACATCCACCTACTGCCTGAAGCGGGAAGCTTCCGGTCAACGATCTGGTGCGAACGCGGAAGTCCCTGAAACCTGCATTCTATTGAACGGCCAGCAGGGGACGACTCTTCTGGTTGCAAAAAGAAATCTGGCTCCATTAGAAATAATGGTAAAATGACCCTACATCTCACCTGAATAATTACCTCAATAAACGCTTTCCTGATTATGGTCTGTCGCTAGTTTCAAGTCTTCTTCAATACAAAATGTTTATTTAGTAAATTATGGTCCCATTTCTTTAAAAATAGACCATAAAGTAGAGTATGTTTCAGGGTGGGATTATCTATGTTTGACAAGTCATTACCATGGCGACCTGTCAATCAGGCTAGAGTGACTTGTACCAATGGTACTGTGTAAATTTAATCAGCGCTGTTGAAAAACCTTATTAGGAGTTGGCTGCTCACTTTCTCTGGTGAGTACGTTTAGTTTTAGGACTGTTGTTCACTAGACAAAATTATCAGCCCTGTTAAAATGACAGTTAACATGAATTACAGATGCACCTAGCTAAGCAAGCTAGCTAGCTCCACACATGGCTGTTATCGTCCAAATATGGTCACTTCTGGGCACTTCCTGGTAGCAAAAAATTAACATGGCGGCGCCCTATCGGTCAAACTCGAGACTTCAAAACGGCAGTCCACAAACCAACAGGTGATGTCACGATGCTGCTTCCCCTTACCCCCACCCTGCCTACCAGACGTTAGAGACCATCCAGGCAGTCAATGGACATAAAGTCGTTACTGTAACACTCTGAAACTCTTGCTCCAGTCTAGGTTGCAAAGCTGGTTCGGGAACATGTACAGCTGAAACGAAGCCGCAGTTACCGGCTTGTCAGGACCCGCCTCACAACAAACATCAAATAGAAGTGAGATGCTTCGCTCCATTGATGAAACACACAGGGTTAAAAGAGTATGACAAAAATATGGTGTTTTTAAAAAAAAAATTAAACCATGTAAACCTATTCTGGTACAACTAAATACAATTATGAATAGAATGAGAATGAAGAATGGCCCATGACCTGTAAAGCTGGAACAAAATATAACAAATGTATACTGACAGGTTGCATAAAATTGACGTATTATACTGCATTTCCAGTCCTATATTGCAGTTCTGTGACTCCTGTATGGCCCCATGCTGCTGTTGTCAGTGAGCGGTACACACAAACTGAGCGTAGCTGTGCAAATGACCATATATGGACCTCCGTCTAGCTCCGTGTGTCTGGAGCCGTTGGTAGAAAAAGCTGTTTAAAACAGTGTTTGGAACAGGAGGAAATCTGAGGTTGTGCTTCACAGGGATTTCTTTTAAATACTTTAACCTCATTAGGCTATTTGAAGCTTTGGACATGTTTAACATGAACATATAAGATTGCAACATTGTAGATTAATCATAAAATATGGAAAAGCATAATAGGTCTCCTTTAATCTATAACAACACATCATAATTAATTTGTTAATTATATTTTGTATTATCAATCTGCAAAGTAATTAGTAACTACAGCTGTAAAATAAATGCAGAGCAGTAAAAAGTTCAATATTTCCCTCAGAACTGTAGTGGAGAAGTGTAAAATAGTATAAAATGGAAATTGTCAAATGTAGTAAAAGCACCTCAACATTGTAAAGCACTTGAATAAATGTACTAAGTGATTGCCCAGCACTGACTGTTACAAATACTACAATAATTACAACTAGAACAACAAAAGTTGCAGGCTGAGGCCACATCTTCCATCTTACAATACCTACTCATTTTGGCATGACTAGTCCTTTCCAGCTGCAACAGTCTACCCAGTGGTAGGAATGGAGGCTGAGTTTCTGTAATGACCGCCTCTGCATGCCCTCTCCAAAGTAGCCAGTTTCCTCTGGTCAGCCGCTCCATACCGGGTTCACAGCAACCAGCAGGAAGTTTACAGCCACCAGTCAACCCAAAGCGTGCTTGTCTTTGTTCAAGAGGCCAAACGGCCTTTGTTGAACTGCAACAAAGAAAAAGCTCTAAAACAGTCTCAGGACTGCTTAGTGCCACCATAGGTCTGAGTACTGTGCAGAAAACAAAAGTCTCACAGACTACTTCTATACAGCTATGGCACGATGACAATAATCAGGCCACATTAAAAGCTATTGTTTGTGGAAATGATTTTTTTTTTTCAAAATGTACCTGTCTTTATTTCTACTTTGTTTTCTGCTACAGACCAGTGGCGAGGTCAAAACGCAGATGCATATCTGATTTGTGTTTTTCTTGGCTGACTGCAGGCTTATTAGCATGCTGTGTGGATCTCCTTGTAATTCCCCCTGTGGTGGAGGTCGACTATGTGTGTGTGCCCTGCCCCGCAAAAGCAATTCAGTTTGTGTACATTAGATGATGTCTGGGCTCAGTTATATATGCCAAAGCCACACATTTGGGACTGAATTAAGTCAGTTAATTTCAACAATGGCTTTATGTTTTGTTGACTCTGTGTGGAGTGTACATAGCAAATCAACCTCATTGAATTGTATGGTTCTCTGTAATAGAAGCTGTCGCTCAACACAAATCTTCCCTTTTAACTATAGCTTGTGCTGTTCCTACATTGTGGTTCTTACAGAGCAGCTGCTGGTAAAAGAGGGAAATAATTGTGAAAAGGGCCACGAGAAAATGCTTAACTTGTGTTGGCTCAGCATATTTCTGTGCCGGTTTCTGCTGATGACTCTGTGTCCAGCCCCTGCAGCCTGTCTTTAACTCCACCATGCTATAGATGAATTGGCACTTTGATGTAGTGATGCATAAATGGCTATGGAAAACGCAGCATGCAGTGTTGGGCACTAACTCAACTTGAAAGCAAACCATGTGTTGTTTGTGTGCGAGTGTGTTTGTCGGACAGACATGGCGCATATAGGGAGGGATGTGAGTCACCCTATTTCATGTAGTAAACACTGAATCGACCCACGCAGAGCCTCCCATCTTTCATGTGTCCTTGCTGTAAGACGTTTTATATCACTCACTAAATCATCTGTCAGTCTCACAGGCCTTACAAACCATTTGGCAGTAAGTGAATGTGTTTTTGGAGGAGCACAGAGCTCCCATCAGAAAAGGAAACTATAAGTGTGCTCAACTCCACTGATAAGACTTTTTCGCTCACCTCCAGCACAACAAGATAAATCACTCAGGAGTTTGGTGCCTATTCAATATTTCAAGGTTGTGCGTGTTCTTTTAAATACAGGGAGACAAAGGTTCAAGAAAAGATCTACTCAACAAACAGTATTTATAAAAATGCTTTTAAAAAAGCAGCTTGAATTAAACCTTATTGTGCAAACCTCTTAACATGTTTCACCCGAGCAGTAGAGGGCGTGTTGCCACAACAGTACCAGCCTTGACCCGGAGTTCTACTGTGTGACATCAGCTCACTCTCTGCTAGACTGAATCAATACCACGAACAAAGAAGCTTCAGAACATCATCTCCCCCTGACCCTGGCTATGACAAACACACAAACAAACACATTTACACACAAATTCCTTAGGTGACATATTGATCCGTCTCTCTCTGACAGAGTCCTTGGCTTCAGATGTTGAATGTGTGACACCTTGGCAGGAAACTCACTGCTTTATAATGGAGAATGGGGGGCGACCCAGATTGGTCTCATTTTAGAGCATCAGTCACACTCAAGCTTGTGGTTTATAGTTCGGAAGGTGACAGTATGTCTGCCACAGGAAGTGGTTTGTTGACTCTGTCCTCACAGCTTCATGCCTGATGCTAGGGAGGGAGAGTGTGATGTCTTAAACTGTCCACAAGATGACACTGTGGGACTCACAAAGTACCTCATTGTTGCTGATGGTACTTTTATCTGCCATTATTTAAATAAAATGTTGATTTCCTCTACAATGACATGGGTTTCCAGCCAGAGAAAGCGGCTGCATTTACTATGAATTTATGAGTACATTCTGTTCACCGCATGCAGCAACCCCACATCCAATTTCTCAAGCTAATTCCAGCTTTTAAAAAATGGCTTCTCAGCAATTTAATATCTCACATCCATAAAGTTGGATGACACATGAGACAGATTTAAAAAAGGATGATCAGTATAGGTGCATTTAGTCCCTGGTACAGGTCAAGCTCCAAAAACCATGGATCCTACATTTCCCATAAATGTAACCAATAGCATTGTTTTTGTCATAGCCTCCTTGCCTGGTAAATGTCTGAAGCGTAGCCTCTCTTTCATAAATCTTATAAAAGAGAGCCCAGGCTGAGATTACCCTGATGACATCACAAGTCGTATTCATTTACACAGACTTGGCCATGCTCCTTGTGACAAATAAGTTGATCTTCATGTGCAAAATTGGTGGAGTTCTCCTTTAAGAAGGTACCACATAGACACTGCTTCATTACATCAGTCAGTCATTTCATGTTTGTGACAAGTAATATACCTACTAAATTTGTTGATGGTGTATAATAACAGTTAATTATGCAATGAAATTGAGAGGAATGAGTGGAAATAAAAAAGAGCTAAGGATATTACTATTTGTTGTTCTCGAGGTACACAAGATGTTAACATTTTTACAACAACATTTTGACAAACACCACACACTGAGAAATATTTAATACACTTAATAAAGTGTAGTTTATTCTGATTGCCAGAATAAACAGCCACCTTGTTGTAACCTGTAATAAGTCATCTGTGTTGATGACTTACTATCTTTAATGGCTACTCATTACAATACATACTGATTAAAAGATTGTTGTGTTTGCATTTTACTTTTTACCCACATGTTTACCTTAAACCAAATTATTAATTAAATAATTCCTTTTCAGGCTCTACTTTAAAGATATCAGAATAACCTGATGTAGTTCAGTGCCTAATTTAAAATAAACTAATTTAGATTAAATTGTACTGTGGTAGTTTTCAACTGACCAATTTCAGACTTTGTGGTTTGGGTCCCAAAACCTGCTTCTCTTCTCTTTGAGGGGAGGCCAAAGTATTCTGGGAGCTCAGGATCAAACCTCTACTCTTCCCCCTCCTCATCAGTGAAAAACAGAACCAGCGCTCATGCACTCAGTATGAAGATGATGGACCCTCTTCAGCTGAATCCCCTGCATCAGCCAGGTCAAACTAGAGAGTTTTACTCTTTTTACTTCTTTGGCCAATCACAGTTGCTCTTTCACTCAAGGGACCAATTAGAGAAGTATCAGTCCATTCAGTAAGAGTTATGTTACTGAAAGGGAAGTAAATCCAGGAGATGGCTTCTTTACACCAACATCACATCACTAACACACTCAGTGGCCAACCAGCTGTGGTCGGAATATATCGGAGACCAGTGGACCAAATATTGTATCTCTGAGCAGCCTGAAGCTGCAGTGCTTTACAACCACTAGCCATTTTTCAAACAGCTTTGAGCCAAAGACAGCAGTCCTGCCACATTTTAGCCATTCACATGAGAGATGTCAGCCAATGGCGGTGGATCTGCTAATATTTTAAATAAAAAATGATCATTAGTATTTTTTTCTGCTCCAACTGATTTACAAAGAGAAAAACAGAAAATAGCTTTGTTTGTTTCAGTCAGCATTCCTCTACTTTCTAGTTTCATCACATGATTTACAAGACTGAAAATAATGAGTTAATGATTACTCATCTATGGTATAATATTCATCACAAAACTATCACTCATGCATAATATCACGATGCATATACTGTGCAACGCTGTAATGCAGGTGTGGTAAAAATGCTCTAAAGTAAGAAGAAAAATCTAAATCAAATTAACATTTGGTGTGACCCCCTTTGCCTTAAAAGTAACATAAATTCTTCTAGGTACACTCGTACAAAGTCAGGGATTTGTAAGCATATCATCAAGTGTATGATTAAACAATTATACTAAACAGGTGCTAACGATCAACAATTCAATATTTAGGTTGAAACAGAATCTTTACCCGAAACAGAAACAGCTGTGTAGGAGGAATCCAACTGGGTGAGGAACAGCCAAACTCAGCTAACAAGGTGAGGCTGCAGAAGACAGTTTACTGTCAAAAGTCACACACCGTGACAAGACTGAGCACAGCAACAAGACACAAGGTGGTTATACTGCTTCAGCAAGGTCTCTCCCAGGCAGAAATTTCAAGCTAGACAGGGGTTTCCAGATACGCTGTTGAAGCTCGTAGATGCAGTGGTCAGCCAAAGAAGCTCACTTCAGCAGATGAAAGACAACTCATGCTTACTTCCCTTCATGATCGGATTATGTCCAGCAGTCCAATCAGCTCAGTCACACCTCCGACATGGAAACAAGGCCAAGAGACTCAAGTATGCACGGAAACACCGGAACTGGGGTGCAGAAAAATGGCAGCAGGTGCTCTGGACTGAAACTCAAAATTTGAAATATTTGGATGCAGCGTAAGGGAGTTTGTTCGCCGGCGGGCTGGAGAGCGGTACAATAGTGAGGGTCTGCAGGTAACAGTGAAGCAGTTTGGGGCTACATTTCAGCAAACGAAGTTGGGGGTTGGACGAAATGAATGGTCTCCTCAGTGCTGAGAAGTACAGGCAGATACTTCTTCATCATGCCAAAACCATCTGGGAGGCATCTGATTGGCCCAAATGTTTTCTACAGCATGACTGGGATTACATGAAGAGAGAGGAAAAGCAACTGAGGGTGCCTAAATCCACAGAATTGTGGGTAGATCTCCAATTTGTTTGGGCCAACCTACCTGCTGAGTTTTTTTGAAAACTATGTTCACTTGAACCTAGAAGAATTGATGCTGTTTTGAAGGCAAAGGGTGGTCACACCAAATATTGATTTGATTTAGATTTTTCTTTTGTTCACTCAATTTGTATTTTGTTAACTGATAAATATAATCTATTAACATGTCTATTTTTGAAAGCATTCTTTCTTTACAGCATTTTTCCAAACCTGCCTAAGCCTCTAGAACAGCACTGATTATTATATGGGTAGGGAGAAATTCAATTTGTGAGGTCAAATCAAACCACATACAATTGACATATGGATGTCAATTGTCTATGACTTCATAAATATTTATGAAGCAGGTTGTGCATTCAGAAATGTGTCAGGAAATTTCGATTTATATATGGCGGTTACACAGGAATTTATTTATAGACACAGTGATATTGATTTTCACAAAATGTGCCTGATCCCCCTTTGCATTTGTATGACTTCTAATGTGGTGCATGTGTTTGTATTGTTGCATGCAAAAATAATTTAGCCTTGAGACGCAGCCTCACACAAAGGATTTTGTTAAAGAAGAAGCTTGCGCACTGGTAGTTGTAAATTCAGTCCACATCATTTGAAGTGCAAGTGCTATTATCCAAGGTCCACAATCTTCTGTGTCCATGAATTTATATAACATTCAGAACTAATAAATCAATAGCTTGGCTAAAACCTATTTGACTTACATTATATATGTAAGAGTAATACTATCACAATTGGTATAGTAAAGCAAGGATAGATTGTCTGATGTCCTCTTAAAAATTCTCAATACTCCTTTTGTAGGTTGCCAAACTAACACTCTCCCCCTCCCTCCACTACTCCTTTGAGGCAACTTCAGAGCATCAATATTTAACTTGACATTGTCAAATCTAAAAAAAGAAATGGTGCTGAAAGGAAGGTAGAGCTTTGAAGCATGTTTGCCTGTAGACCCGTGCTGCACACATGACTGATTTCCTCTCTGACTTTGATGACAACACAGACACACAGTGGGGACTGCAGGGTCATGACACACACACACGCACGCGCGCGCACACACACACACACACACACACAACGGTCATTGCTGTGCTCTTACAACCAGTGCATCGATTCACCACAGGTTTCGTGGTGAGATTGCTCTCTCGTGGTACTTGCTGTTGAAAGGTGTGTGGTGGTGTGTAAGTCCATCAGCAACTTACAGTTTGGGGGAAACCACAGTGTTGCAGGGGACCTCTTCATCTCAATTATGGCATCCACTTGCTCTGTGCCACCTCTCATTGGTTGGTCCCATTACATTCTTGAATGCATGCAGTGATCATGCTGTGCTGACTATTACACCACAAAGCCCATCAACAACAAGTTCTTTGTGAACTACATGTTTCTTGTCTGTTTCACCATCCCCTTGACCATTACATCCTTCTGTTCTCTACTCTGCACAGTCTAAGAGGGAGCAACCGGCCAACAGGAATCCAACGCCCAACAAGTCCTCCAAATTAAACGACAAAACACATTGTTTGTCCATGCGCTCCCGAACAGCACATATGCATTTTCTGATTAGCAGGACAACATAATTGAATTGAATGCCTTTTAAAACCATTACAAATCAAACAGTGACTCACTATCGCCTCTCGGGAAACAAGTGGTATTACAAGACAAGATGGGCCGTGGCTAGCTGGTTAGCATACTAACTTCAGTAGATATCTCTGCAACACAATACATAGACGTCTTTGACATGATGTCAGAACTGTTCACATTCTGTTGATAAAGGTCATTTTTTTTAATGTTTAAAACTAAAATTGTTTTTTCTTACACATTGCACCTTTAAGGTTAGGGGACCTTCGTCGTCATGGTTGCAATAGTAACCACTTGATTATGGTTAGGGAATTATAGGGGCCATGATTAAAAGAAAGCCACGTTGACTGTTGGTAGGAAACGGGAAGTCAAAGTTCCACTTTGTCGAACCCCTCCATGCGCCCTGACCTCTTCCTTATGCAGACTTTACTTTGCACCTAATGGACAGGAGTCATACTTACTACAGTTGCAAGAGGGCTTTGCCTCTTGAATGTAAACATTTGTGGTTTTGGGGCATTTACTGAAATGTCTGAGGCTGTTTTTTCTTGGGTCTCCTGAGACCCCCCAGAGGGCCAAGCGTGTAGTCACACACATGGAGGTTATCATGGTTGTGGACTTCCTTGTTCACTGGGTGCCATATGCCAATGTTGCAAGGTACCAGCTGTTTCTGACACTGCTTTGCCTCTCTGCGAAAGAGCTCAGCTCGCTACAATCCTCGGATCTACACCTGCGTGAAGTAGTTTCGCCACTGTGTGACGACCTCGCTGTGATGTGGAGGAAGCATTATCTGTGTCCTCCAGCCTCCAGTGTGCCCTCCATCAAACGGACTCAAAACACCTGCCTTCATATTTAAAGCAATGCCTTCATTTATGAGAGTGACAAAAATTAAAGCACACTTCTTTTGCAGACTCAATACGGATATAACAATGACTTTCCCCATTGTTATTTTTGGGTAAGAACATATTCCAAGAGATTTGAATAAAAACACAAAGGAAGATTTGAATAAAAACACTGACCACAAGGTCTGGATAGTATCTCCATTTTGAAATAACCATGACTGAACGACAGCACACAAAGTTTGAAATGAATCATTCAACAGTGCAACAGGCAAAGACGACATTTCCGCATGCATTTCTTAGGACAGTATAACTATTTTATTGGCTCAGTCTGAGGCAGCTTCCAGAGTGCCATTTTTTCCCTTAAAAGTGAATGAGTCACTCTTAAAACTGCATTATTCTTACCATGAGGTGTACTGTAATTTGCCTTTGATCAGGAGCACTGTATGCATGAAACAAAAAGCAAAACACTTGAATATGTACACCACACGCAGCACAAGTCGGGGATTTGCTTCTTTACCCGTTAGACAGCAATACACGCACACATTTCACCAGAGGAGGGAAGCCAGGAGGAACGACACCTATGAGGCAGGCAAAAGTTCAGTGTCTTGACAGCTCTAAAGTAGTCGCTACAGCGGTCATTGTGGGGACATAAAACCTCGATCGAGACCACCATCAAGTCATGAGTCACTTCTACTGGATGCAACTTTCCTCTAAGTGTTTCCATTGGACAAAGTCAGATTTATTTTACCACTCGCCAAGCATTGTCGCATCTGTATGGCAGCAACACCTGTACACTACCTGATTATAGTTACTGTATTAAACAGCCCCTTTTCACTGACATTTTTACATGTCACAGTGGGAAGAGGGTCCTGTGGTGGGCATGCTGGCTCATTCTCATAGGATATTTGGGAGTTTAAGTAGGACAGAGCCACCATTTCAAGTAATACCAGTGGTTTTCCCATTATGACAATTCAAAATGCAGTGAAAAAGGGCAAGAAGCTGTAGGCGCAACATTGATATAAAAGGACATGAGTAACATTACCATTAATTTGAAGTTGTATTTCTGGCGACTCGATGAATGTTCATTAGTCACTCTTCTTTTGGCCTCCACGGGGTATATATATGTGTCTTTTAGCAAAATGCTTTTCTATGTACACCTGCTAGATGCTAAATTTGTCTGTCTGCTGTTTGGTGCTGGCCAGGTGTTGTAGCTGGTTCATCAAGTCTTTTTCACTAAAAACAGCTGCCTGCTGCACCTATAAATGGTATTGATGAGACCGGTGACAATGAACTAAAACAATAAAGTTGTGTGCTATAAGCAAAAAAACAATGAGCTAAAAGAGGCTAAACCATGTCTGTAGTCCAGCGGTGAACTGCAAAGTTGGTAAATAATGCTCTGGTTTTGTGACACCGTTACAAGTAGTCCTTCGACCCCCCCAGTGTAAAATGAAAGCACTAATGTCTACAGCCAAGCTCGTGGCTCTGTAAAGCTGCACAGAGTTACAAAGCTGCTTTGAGCTAAAAGCTAACATAGTGATGTTAGCAGTGGTGTTCATATGTTGATGTTCAACAGGCATAACCACATTCAAATCTTAGTTTTGCGTGTTAGCAAGCCAACATTTTCTAATTAGCACTAGTACAAAGTTGGCCTACAGCTGAGGCTGATGGGAATGTCATGAGTTGAATTATTATGACTCATTTTTAGAGGAACATGAATGGTTGTACCAAATGTCATTGCAAGCCATCCAGTAGTGAGATAATTGCATTTGAAGCAAAAAATATGAAGCCACTGGCAGCGCAAAAGCATAAATAAAATTCATTCACACCATTTATATCAAATTATAGAGTAGCCTAATCTTTTCCCAATAGCTGTTAAGATATTTCACTCATAACAATAATGACAACCTTATGGTAGAAATAAATGAGGGGATCACCAAAGTCAGTAGGCTGGATGTCACAATTACTTGGTAATCCATCCAGTAGTTGAGACATTTCAGTCTGAACCAAAGATGGTGGACAGAGGTGTGAATCGAATAATAAAAAAAATGCTCTGATGAGAGTATTAGGTAAAATGTCTCTTATTTGTTTAAACTGTGGAGATTTGAATCAAGCACAATACGACAAGCTGTTAGGGGAAATTAAACAATCAGTTATTTGTGGATTTTTGAAAGGTATGCCAAAGATATTCTATCAAGTTTACATTGGGATTAAATAAAAGATTTGGATGGCTCCAACTAAAGCAAGAAAAGGCACAATTTAATTAAAAATGACTGACTTTAATCTTATGAGACACAGTGTATTTGGATTTCTGGAACAGGTGCTGATGGATTAGTGTGACAACTGCAAGAGGTTGCAGCCATTTTTCTTCTTAATAAAACCATCCACCACAATAGCCTCAAGCGCCATGTACATGCACCATATCCTACTGAGTGCTGTTTCTGTAACCATGATAAGAAAAACACACACTGCATGAAATGCCCTTTGAACAGCCACAACACATTCCTCCACCACACCCCTCTCTCCCTGAGAAGGCCGATTTCCATGCACTGCCGAGCATGAGACAGAAACAGCATTAGGACAAAGAATGACAGCAGCATGGATGCCCAGCAGTGGGAACTACAACAGCCTTGTTATAAAGGATGCTGAGCTTCCTGTGAGAAAAGTAACTCCAACATTTAGACGCTTTCTCCCTCTCTTTAGTGAACGCTTCTTGAAATCTAAAAATAACCCTGCACTTGTTTTCTTTTCATTTACTTTTCTCCCTCAGCCTTGTTTACGCGACTACAACTCTTGTCTGCTCCAGTCAGTTTGAGGAAAGAGCCTGTTGAATCGGTGTTTCCATGGCAACGGGGGGGCAGAGGGTCTCCAAGGTCTGAGCAAGAGCACCTGGAGCCAAGCTGATGGTAGAATGGAGGCATGACCCGGCGGGCTGTTGCCGCGCTGGGCTGTAGTCGTGTTATTTCATTACCGTCCCTTCCTCCTGCCTGGCACTGACATGATAAATTGTCACCAGACACGGGTTGTTAATCATTTCTGGGGTCACACAAGCAATAAAACATGGAGCTCTGTTCTTGCATTTGATGATGGGAAGGAGTGGAGTATGTCCTGATAAAGAGGGAGAGAGAGATTTAAAGAGAGGGGAGGAGAGTGTTTCGCTGCTGGAAAGTGGATTGCATCCATTATTTAGGAGCTGCTTCCCCCTTCACTGTGAGAGAGGAGCGAGAACAGAAAAGTGTTTGCAGGATACAAACATCTCCTCTATGTCTCTTTGTCCTGAAAAAGACCCCTTTCTCACATGAGTAAAAAATGGACTTAGTTAAATACTATAAAATTAAAATTATATATAATTATGGGTATTAATTTACAATGAAACCCCGTCTTAAATTTTGTAATCAATAATCTCAAATGAGGCATGTGTGAGAACACATGTGTTACATACTAGCGCATGCAGCAAAATCCATTAAAGTAGTCATGTAAAAACACTTTCAGATCACTGGATCAAAAGGAGTAAAATGCATTGAGGCCCTGTTGAATTGCAGAGAAACTGGGCCAAAAAAAGCTCTGACACGTTTGATCATGACGCTTCATCTCTGTTTCCCATTTCGTCTTATGAACTGCAGATTGTGTCTACAGGGTAATCTTGAATGCACTTTTGAACATATGGTATTAAGTAACTTGGCATGTGCTACAGTAACTGGAAGAAACTTCATGATGTAAGCTCAGAAAATCTTTACAGTTATCCTCCCCCTCCCCCCGACCAACAAATCTTTCGGCAGATACAGGCAGAGGAGGAAGGGAAGGTGCTGAGGACAACAGGAGAAATAGGGCACAGAAACGGCACAAAGTAAGTAGTGAGAGGAGGAGTGGAGGAACATTTTTTAAGACTGTTCTATCCAGGCTTTGAAGTTGTGAAAGGATGGAAGCTCTTTGCTTTACTTTTCTTCAAAGACTTCATTTCCACACACACACACACACTTTTGGGAGGCCTGGGATAACAATGTCAGCCTCCTCACTCTTTTGTCTTTGGTTTGCCCAAATAATGAGAGCTCTGTACTCTACAGAGTCCTACGATACAATTTCTACCTGCCACCCAATATCTGCCTCACTATGACACTTACACTACATCTTTCTATTGTTAAACCAGGAACTTCAATGACTCAAAACGATTCCAACGTCTGTAATAACCAAAGAAACTGAACCGTAACAACCACATTCTTGTTCATTTGTTGAATATATTATTTTATTTTAACATCATCATCATCATCATCATAGTTTAACTTTTAATTTTCCCTTCATTCATTTAAAATGATCACCTCTGAATGTACACATACTGCAAACTGTCAAAAATATACAAACAAATGCAGGCTTGTGCTATAGTCTGGTCAAATGTCTAAAAAACAGTGGCACTGGGGGAGAGAAAGAGAGAGAGAAAGAAAGAGAGCGAGCAAGAGAATAAAGGCAGGAGAGAGAGAGAGAGAGAGAGAGAGAGAGAGAGAGAGAGAGAGAGAGAGAGAGAGAGAGAGAGAAACATAGA